>NC_067398.1:305170337-305475837 GCF_016432865.1 Antechinus flavipes | reverse complement strand
TTTAGTGCATGTGAAGTAGTCATAATGAAGTACATTTGAAAAAAATACCAAAGAAAAAAAGAAGATAAAATTTCAGCTAATACATACATACACTTATATTCTCAGTGTATTATTTCAATTTTTGGGGACTGATCTGTCTTTCAGTGTCCTGAAACATCACTAAAAGCTATTCAGGCAAATTGCAATTAACAACTTGTGTTCACAATGATGTAAGAAATTTCAAATAAATGAGAATTGTGTAAGTCTTAAAGAGTGCTGATGCTTGTATGTCCTTTCACTGAAGTCTCCAAGCAGAGTAGGAAAAAAAAATTGTTCAGGGCTTTGATTTTCTCTGATTTTTTGAAAGCACAGAGTGTCTTCATATTTAATTTATGGAGTTATATAAGCTGCTGTGTGTGTATTTCTTAGTATGATCCTTAGCATGGTCGTTTAGAGCTGGGATTGTGAAGCCAACAAATAGATCTGGTTCAGAATGCTCACACTACACAACTAAATGCTGGAGAGTGAAAAAGAGTAGCAGCAACAATTTTTGCAATGCTAGTGGCATTTCCTTTTTATATAAAACCAATTTTAACTGCATAAAAATCTACCACATTGCACTGGGAAACTGTAGTGGGTGCGCATTAAACTGTTGGGAAGAACTGCAGTTAAGATGGAATAAAGCTGAAACAAATCTGCATTTTATTTGTTCTTTTTTTTTTTTTTTTTTTTTTTTTTGCAACATAATACCATTCAAACTGCAGTAACATTTTATTCAAAGCAGCATATCTGTGAGGGTTTTGTTTTGTAGTGAAACATTAGCATACCTTTATTTTAGCAATGCAGTCATTTGAAACTGCAGCTGTTCTTCAACTGAAACTCTGGTCAATGAGCATTATGATATAGATGGTTTGCTCCTGTGGCAAAAAATATAATCCAAGTCAAGTCTAATTTGACTCAGAAACATATCTAACTATCACCTTCTAATTCTGAAGCAATGAACCTAAGGAAAGAACTGACAGGTCTGCACTTGGGACTGTGAGTATATACTTGAATGTGATGGCAGAAGATAGAGGTTAGTTGATTGAAATGGTGGAAAAATATCCTTATCCAGAAACCCTCCTAAATTGGACGTGAGTGCTTTGTCTTATTTATGATGCAACTGGAATGTTAAGACCTTGTTAAAGGTATGATTCTTGAATTCTATTCACTTCAAAGTACTTTTAGTGAATACCTACTATGTGCCAGGCACTTTCTAGGAACTGTGGTTTTAAAGATGAAAAATGAAATTGTCTCTGCTCACAAGTATAAGGGGAAACAATGTGTATTAGAAGAATATATAAAAAAGAGAGAAAATAAGCACAACATAATATTTTGGGGGGATACTACTTTCACATAAAGGTCCTCTATGGGAAGTGCAACTAGGTGCTTTAAAGAAAGTTAGATATTCTAACACTCCTTTAAGGAGACTCTGGATTCATCTATTGCTATACCATGCCTGGGCTTGACATCAATTATGGGCAAAAGGAGGAAGTATTCTCTCAGTGTTGTAGATGCTTCCCCTTTGACCATGGACTTGCTTTTCTGAACTCAACTGCCTCATCCTGATTATTAACAAATATTTATTAAACAGCTGTTGTTCATCCTTCATTCTTGAAGAGGATCAATGACATCATGAGGATGATGTCTTGATTTGTGTGAGTTGGACTTAAGTGAGGCAGAGTATGCAAAGTCATCCATCTCACTCACTCCTCTGGAGTCATCAGAAGTCAGTGGCAAAACAGAGATCAATACAATGGGTGATGGTTCCAGATGCAGTGGTAGACCTTGGTCTTTTTAGGCTAAAGTCTTTGCCATATTTCAGTTTTTCTGAGGAAATCTTCATTCAATAATTAAGGGCTGGGTAAAAATTGAGGCAAAAGATGACTTAGGTTGGCTTCATAAAAGAATCAATTTGGGAGGGAAGATCCTCAAAGTTTCTGGTCAGAACAGAAAAAAAATTGTTATTTACACTCTGAGTCATCAAAACCCAAACAATGAGCAAGTGAGGCTTAAATTGGGCTTTCTAACTGCTATGTTAAATATAATGGGAAAAGCCCTAGACTAGACAACAGAAAACTTTGGTTCTAGTCCCAGCTCTACTATTAACTTCTTAAATTAAAGAAATGTCTACATAGTCAAGTAATTAAAATCAGTCCAAAAGTCAATTAATTCAGTGGGGGGAAAATCCAACTGCCAGTTTAGTGTCAGGTTAACTAAGCACTCAGTTGATTGATTGAATTTTTCACCTCTCATCTGGCAGTTTGGGTACTATCAAGAGATAGCCTAAAAGTCTCATCCAGAATATTCACAAAGTCCATTGAGAATCAGACATTTAAAATGGAAAGGACAGAAGGGCCTTGAAGAGCAATAAATTCTGACAACTGTTTGGGCTGCCATTTCACCAGAGTAGTAAATTATATATAACGCACGTTAAACAAAGTTTTAAAAAAATGTTTTAAAGTGCTGGATTTCTGAATTCTTAGTAATAATTTTGAAATGAAGATAAATCAGAGAATTGTCAGATGCATTTTAAAATCATCCTAAAAATGTTGTCCATTCTATGTATAGCCTGGAATTCAATATATTCTTCCTAATAGAATGAGAATCATTAAGTTTATTAGACTATAAAAATTTTGAAGGCTGGGATGTTTATTTTTTTTACATAGTAGATACAACAAAATGTTGGTTGAATTGAACCAAATCTTTTGGCTCTTGATGTTTGAGAGAAAGAATAAAAAAATTTAATAACTCATTTTTACCTACTGAGCATTAATATGAAGATCACCATCAGGTCAGTGACTCAAAATTTTGAGCTATAAGAGATCTTGAAGAACATATTTTCTAAGACCTTAATTATATAGGTGAGAAAACAGCTGAGAGAGATTGAACAACATGCCCAAAATCACACTGGTAGTAATAAACAGAAGCAAGATTTGAATCTAGGTTCATTGATGACAATACTTGTATTTTTTCCACTGCACTATTTTGCCTCATCTTATCTATCCATCTAATAATATGTTTTACTTTAAACATGAAAAATCATAAATAGATATGGAAAACCTGTTCTGTTATGGGGCTAGGGAACCAAAGTAAAATAATAATTTTGGCTCTTTGGACTCTTCCATATTGGTAAAAATAGAACCGAGTTGCAATAGTTAGAATATACACATACACACATGCATGTATGTATGTGTGTGTGTGTATATATATTTATATTTAGAATATATATACTATATATACTGATATTTAATGTTTTAATTGATTAATTAATATATTAATAGGTAGAACATATATAGAGAATTATGTATATATTATGTATATAGTTAGAATATATATAAAAATACATATACATATATATAGAATAGTTAGTATATGTGTGTGTATTACTTCACAGTTAGAAGATGCTTTTATATATATATATCATCTCTTTTGATTCCAACAACAAACCTACAAGGGAAAAAAGCAAGCATTTTATACATTTTACAAACAAGAAAACTGAGGCTGAAGGAGATTAAGCAACTTGCCTGAAATGAGGAAACTTGAGATTCTTAGTAGGTCTTCTGATTTGAACTGCTTATATGGTACTTTATTGTTGAATCATTTCAGTTATTTGACTCTTCATGACCCCCTTTGGGATTTTCTTAGCAAAGGTACTATAGTGGTTTGCCATTTTCTTTTTCAGCTCATTTTTACAGATGAGAAATTGAGTCAAACAAGGTTAAGTAAGTTGCCCAGGATCTGTACTCAATTCTTCCAGTCTGGTACTCTAACTACTATAGCACCTAGCTGTCTAGGTGCTACTTGAGTACATGATGCCATACCCATTAGAAATAGTTTCCTGGTTATGCACATACTTATTTCTGTCCTATTCTCCTGACTTGTCAATCAGTCTTTCTTCTCACTCTCTTCAGCCACCATTGTCACCCTGCTGGGGACTACATTCCATAATTACAATACCTTGAAAGTGCTTAGGTTATTTCTCTTGTTGCCTAGCTCAGCTAGTCTCTTCCCCTGCCCCGGTTGTCTAGTCAGTTTGCTTCTATTCACCTGGGTCACCTGAAACTTGATATTTGTTGAGTGACATTCTTTAATAATCCCAGATTTTGATATCTGAATATTCTGATATTCTGAAAAAAGATGGACCCACTAGTTGGCTATGACTTGGTTATAAAGAATCCCAATCACTTACGTACCTTTGAGGGCATAAATACAGTTAAGTGATTTTGTTAGTCTACATTTTAGAGGATGAAAAGGCAAAGAAAGAGCTCATAAGGAAATTACCTATGCATTATTCAGGAACTTTGACCAACTTTAGATGAAATGAGTTTGTCTTCTCCAGAGAAACTTAGCCTAAATGAAGCATGAACTCTTGTGGGTAAGTTTACTAATGATTTGTTAGTAATGCTACTTGATTATACATATTTACCTGGAGAAGCAGATGATAAAATAATATATTATTTGAACATAGTTTCCTTTATACAGTTTATATAAGGCCAACTTTGTGGACTTTAATAAAACAGTTTGAACTGATGAAAAATAACATTCTTTTTAAGAAAGAATAAATATGAAGAATAGAGAAAAGCTGAGGAAGAAATATATAAACTGATGCAAAGTAAAGAAAGCAGAACCAGGAAGACAATTTACATGAAAGAACAGAGAAAGTAATAAAGGGAGGAAGGCACAGTTTTCTCACCAGAGATGTGCCTTCCTCCCTTTATTAAAATGGGGGACTTTGGGTTTGGAAAATTGTATATACTTCCTAACAACTAATGTACTGTTTAGTTTTTACTGAATAACTACCTCATTCTCTTTTTAAATGTTCTTTGTTATAAAGGATAATTCTCTGGGAAAGAGAGTAGATAAATCTATTTGGAAAAGAGGTAATATAAAAACAATTACAGATAAATTGTCTTCCTAATATTTGTTCAAATTAGGCATTGTGGCCTTCATGGTAAACCTAGGTCTTTCTACCTTGTTTTCTTTTGGATTTATAGTTTCTTTAAAAAAGACAAAAGTGTTGACAGTGGTATAGGGGGACCTAAAACTTATACTATCCTCAAAGTTTCTCCTGGTTTGTTTCTTTTGCAGTAGTTCCTCAAATTACTTTTGGGTAGCTTGACACATCTTTAATTTAAACCCTAATTATTGTGCATAATGTAGCTTACACCTGTGGTGATAATGCTTTTATTAGCATTAAAACTGGGGACATCAAAGCATCATATCAGAATAAAATGCCTATTTCTAATTTAATAGAATTGCAATTAAAGCAAATTTGATCTGAATGAAATCACATCATAACTGGAATTTTTCTGCACGGTGAGTGAAAATTATTCTATCCTAAATTGAAGATTAATAACATGCTTTTAATGTTAAATGTAGCAACTCAAGCATTAGGTTGCAATTCAAGTTCAATATCAGTGAACAATTTATAAACTTAACATTTTAACACCTCCCAGTAGTGCTTGGAGGTAAATGCATTAACATTAAATACATTAACATTATTTTTACTTTATAAATGAGCTTATAACAGTGTTGGTTCCTTAATTTGAATATTTTTAATGAAGGGATAATATAAGGGAAAATATTCCACTTTTCCAAGGTAATTATGTGTGGATTTCTTTTTCCTGAGTGGATAAACCTGGCCTCAAAGTGGAGTTTATTGTATTGAAATTCTATTTTAACTCTATTCCTATTGTTTCTTGTCGAGAATCTCTCATTACCTGGTAATTGGGGCTTTTGGTAATGTTATTCTCTCTTGAAGAGTTCAGTCCTTTGCCATCCTACGGTGAAACCCTATCCTCTGGCAATTTCATAGGTACCTTTTTCCAAGAATATGCTAGTTCAGCGCTTGTAAAGTCAGCCAGATGGAATATTTCAGTTCAGCCTCTTTTAAGTGCCTTGTGAATGTGTTGCTGCTGTATACACCAAATAGATACCAGGACATGAAATGAGCTTTTACAACTCTCAGGCCTTTTTCTGCAACTAAATCGAGAAATGTTCCACCCACCCAATCACCTTCTGTTCCTAGGGATGTAGTTAATTGTCAGTGCCTCAGGGACCAGCAGCCTTCTTGGGGATTAGTCAAGAAAAGTTAAAATATCCAGATTTCTGATGTCCATTATAGAAAAAAGGCCAAATCCACAAATTATGTACTTGTGCGGTCAAGTGAAAGGCAGAGACATTGTGGCGTAGTGGGTAGTTTGTTGGATTTACTGAGGTCAAGAAGACCTGGGTTGGTCCTTATTTCTGATACTAGTTGTTGTGTCTCAGGAAAAGTCATTTAACTTCTCTGTATTTCAATTTATTCTTTAATCTTTTTTTCAATCATGTCCAACTCTTCCTGACTCCATTTCCTAATCTCTTCTTGGCAGAGATATTGAAATGGTTTGCCATTTCTTTCTCCAGCTCATTTCACAAATGAGAAACTGAGGCAAACAGGATTAGGTACCTTGTCCAGAGTCAGAAACAGTTAAGTGTCTGAAGCCAGATTTGAACTGAAAAAGACTTGACTCGAACTGTGGCATTCTACCCATTGTGCCATATCTCAGTTTACTTATTTGCAAAATGAGGGAGTTGGCTGCCCAGATTGGTCTCTAAGATTCCTTCCCCTTTAACTCTATGGTCCCATCAGTCTATAAAGAAATGCACAGAGTTATTTCTTCTGCATCTCTGTGATTAGGGGCAAGGGACTCCCATGATAAGGAAAATCTGTGGAAATTTTTTTTGGCTCTCCTTTGGTACCAGAGAAGAAGTCTGATTTTTTCTTCTTTTTCTTTTATGGAGTGTTTACAGTATCTTATTGCAAAATTTAGGATAAGTTATTGGTCATAGGCTCACTGTTGTCTCAGTGTTGTCTTCGTGGATTGTTTGCAGTTTCTACAAAAGTACCCAAAATTTCCATTTAATTTCTTCTGTTAATCTGTGATGTATTGAAACAGAAATGGGGAAAGTCATGAAGTGAAAGGGATAACTATATTTTCTGAATATGCATTAGAATTTGCAATCTCTGAAAAACTGATTAACTTACATGTAGGCATAGAAGCTGTGTAGGCTCAATCTGAGACAGAAATAAAGGGATATGCTACATTTATTTGTATTATGCCCCTAACTTTGTAAAGTACCTTGAGAATTATGATTTTATCTATGTGAGGTCTCCTGACAACTACAAATTCATATTAATTGATGTCTCAATTTGAGAAAAACAACAAAATAAATCCAACAAGCATGGATAACATGCCCACTATATTATGGTTGCAGGGTATACAGAGATGTTAATGTTCTCAAGGAACAGAAACTCAGCGGAAATATCAAGCACCCCATCAACCTCAAAGATCTAGCTTCTGTAATCCTCAAGCTCTACTTCCTTTTTGAGTGACAATGGCAAGGTCATCACCAGTCCTCCTGACCTATGTCTTGCCACTGGATTTAGACAACTCTGGAGGGGAGAGTGGGTCTGATGATTTTGCACAGTTCTGCCTCATTTAAATCCAATTCTCTTGCAAGTCAAGACATCACCCTTCTGATGTCATTGGTCTCTTCAAGAACAGAAGATGAACAAGGAGTGAGTGGCCATGGTCTTTTTAATTAGTCTAAGTATGAATTCTATGTAGATTTATCCAATTAGTCTCTTGGCCCTGCCCCTGGGGAACCTCCATCATTCCAAGTTAGGGGATTGCTCATCATTAGGAAGTTTTTCCTGACACAAAAAACCTGATTTGGCTTCTTTATAGATTCCACCCATTGGTTGTGCTTGAGCTTTCTGGAGCCAAATAGAATGCATATAATCCTCTGTACATGTGACAGCTCTTCAACTACTCAAAGTCAGGTGTAGGGGATAAGAGGGCTAAAAAGGAAGACCTGAGCTCAAATTTGGCCCTGAAACTTACTAACTGTGTAATGCTGGGCAAGTCACTTGTCATATTTGCTTAAGTTTCTTTATCTGTTAAAAAAAAAAAAAGGAAAATATTAGCACCTTCCTCAGGGAGTTATTACGAAGATCAAATGAGAAATTAGCTGTATAATGCTTAGCACAATAGTAAGCAATATATGTGTTGACCTTTGCAACAGCTCCTGAATTTTCCCCTTCTCTAATACCATTTAGGGAAGACCAACTAATCACCTCAAGCCTGGAGTACTGCAGAAACCTGCTGGTAGAACTGCCTACCTTAAATCTTTTCCTACTCCAAAGCATTTTGCTTGCTATCCATCCACTAAAGAGATTTTCTTAAAACTCAGTTCTGTTCATGTTGCCCTACTATTCTTTAGTATCTTCCTATTTCCTCCCAGAACAAATACAAAATGCTCTGTTTGGCATTCAAAGCCCTCATTCGTAGTCCCTCCTACCTTTCCAGTCTTTTTACATCTTACTTCAACATATTCTCCTGATCCAGCAACACTGGCCTCCTGGATGTTCCACAAACAAGACATTCCATCTATCTATTCCAGGATATTTTCTCTAACTGGGAATTTTCTCTGACTGAAATACCATGTCTGGAATGCTCTCCCTCCTCTGAGTACAGGCCAACTTTACTTCTTTTAAGTGTCAACTGAAATCTCACCTTCTTCAAAAAACCTTCTCCAAACCCTTTTAATTCTACTACTTTCACTTTTAATTATTTTCTCTATTCTTCTATATAGCTTGCTTTTCATATATTTATTTGCCTGTTTTCTCTCCCATTATATTAATATAATATCCTATATTAAGTAGGGAGAGACTTAAGGTAGGCAGTTCTACCAGTAGGTTTCTGCAGTACTCCAGGCTTGAGGTGATTAGTTGGTCTTCCCTAAGTGGTGATGGTATTAGAGAAGGGGAAAATTCAGGAGCTGTTGCAAAGGTCAACACATATATTGCTTACTATTGTGCTAAACATTAGCTCTTGGAGCTCTTGGAGGGCAGGGACTGTTTTATGCTTCTTTTTCTTTTTTCAATGCTAAGCACAGTGCATGGCACATAATAGGGGCTTAATAAATGTTTATTGAATTGAATTTAAAATACTCTCTATTAAATTGATGGCACTTAATTTTAAAAATTTCTAATTTTAACTTTGAGTGAAAATAATTTCTCTGTTAGAATATTGAAGTTAATATAGAATTTAAATATAAATCCTACTGAACTGGAACAAAGAGAAATTAATGAATAATAATAATTTTTGTGATCTTTTTTAAGTTGACATTTGTATAGAATCTTCAGTGCTGCAAAGTGATTTACAGGTATTTCTTATTTGAACTTCACAGCAGTACTTTGAGCTAAATACTCCAGGTATTATTATTCTCATTTTACAAAAGAGAAAGTTGAGGCTCATGCTTATATAACTTAATTAGAAGCAGGATTAAATCCTACTTTCTCTTGAATGATCCACCTATACCAAATTATCTTAAGGTGAGCAGGAAAACAAATAAAGGAATTTACCTAATATTATGTTATTTGTTGCTCTTAAAAATAATGAAGTTGAAAGAGAAAAAATAAAGAACTGAGTTCAATACCCAACTTTACTACAGTCTAGCTGTGTAAAATTAGACAAAATCCAATCAATAGCTAATTAGACCTGTCACTGCTGAGTTTGTTCTTATTTAAATTGTAGCTGTTGAACTATATTGATGATTCTCAAAGTGTAACCTTGAGACCCTTTCAGGGAGGCTATGAAGTCAAAATTACATTCATAGAAACACTAAGATGTTTTAATGTCTAATGAAGTATGTAACAGTAAATATAACCCACATTAAAAAAGCCTCTTGTTTTCCTCAATTGTTTTTAAGAATGTAAAGGGGTCTTGAGACCAAAAAACTTGAGAATCGAATTAGATAACCTTTAAAATTTCTTTTAATACCCAAATCTTATGATTTGATATACTTTTGTTAAGTAGAATAATTTATGATAATAATAAAACTTTACTGCTATCAAATAATATTTATCTAAACTTTTATATCATCTGTAGCTTCCCCAAGACTTTGGTGCAACTCTTGGCTCTTGTATTTTGCAGATTGTACCAGGCTGTTTATCATAATTTGAGCATTCAATTTAGATCAACAAATATTTACTGAGTGTCAACTATGTTAAAACAACAACAACAACAATATTCTAATGTGTTGGGAAAAGAGACTGAACTTATATATTATCTTCCTTTGCATTCCAAGCACTTAGCATAGTGTCTGGCTTTAGTAGGTACTTAATAAAGACGTGTTCACTGTTGAGGATTGATTAGATGCAATTTTACTTGTATAGTGACCTCCCAAGGGAAGAAACTCGCTTTAGATTAATATTTTCTCTTCAACTTAATATCTTAGGATTTCTTGAACTTTTTAGGCAAAGGATTTGACTAGGGTTCCATATTCATATGAGTCAGAAATGGGTCTTCAACTCATCTGGATTTTTTCTGCTTTGTTTTCTCTCTACTTACCATTCAATTTATTATGCTAAGGATTCAGAAATGAAAGATAAAGTGGTATTTGCCTTCAAGGAAATTATTCATAAGAAAGGAATATGATATGCACAGAAATAAGGATGATACGATGTAGAATATGCACAAGAAACTAAGAAATGAACCCAAGAAAGGCATCTTCTTAAGCATGACCACTTTAAGAAGGAGAGATGTGGAGGCTGCTGACTTTAGAAGCCCAGTTGGGAGATATACCTAAAAGAAACTTTATAAGGACTATATAAAGGGAACAAAAGTGAGCAGGAGCTATTCTACCTTTGTTTCTTGCTCCCTTTGTTAAGAAATATGGGGACTCTGTAAAGGATATGTGATTTGGCAATTAAGAGGCTAGTTTGGAAGAGAAAGGAAGAGAATAACCATTTATTAAGCTTTTATCAGTGCCAAATTCTGTGCTATAAACCATTATAAATACTATCTCATTTGATCCTCATAACAACCTGCTGTAGGTGCTTTAGTTATTCCCAGTTTCCAGTTGAGGAAACTGAGGTAGATAGAGGTTAATTGACTTACCTAAAGTCATATAGCTAGGAAGTACATACAGTAGGGTCAGATTTGAGCTCAGATCCCCCTGCTTCCAGTCTTAGTGCTCTATTCACTAGTCATTTAGTTACCTCGTGGCACAGTATATAATATAGAATAAATAAATATTTATCAAGGGTTTTCTTTGTGTCAAGTACTGGTGATAGAAATATAAAATCAAAGGTGATCGTTGCCCTCAAGAAGCTTGCATTCTAAGGATATGTATTTGGCAGATGGAGGAGAGTAGTTGCCAGGGCAGGGAGTTCTGGTCTTGTTAATAAACGGGGACTGGGAATAGAGCTAAAGAGTCGAGTATCAGTGATTTGATTATACTCCCTGAACCAAAAGGTATTAATGGGGAGGTGAGGTGAGTTGCGTGGGGATTGGGGTAGCTAGAAAGAGGAACAGGTGGGAAAGAGTAGTACAGCAGTTGATGAGAAGAATTCCGGGGAGTAGGGAGTAAAGTGAAGCAGGGCCAGAGACTGCCTAAAATAGTAGGCATGGTGAGGGACTCACCAATTAGGACCATTTCAGTAGCAGGAAGGGAAGCCAGATTGCTAGTTACTGAAGGGAAAGTGAGTGGGTGGTGAGGCTAGGAAGGCAGAGAATGTAGCCTACTCCTTCTGAAAGCTAATTATCCTATTAGCACCTTCACTCTGAGCATCTCCTCTTCTAATGGTCTCTCCTGTCACACAAAGGGAAATTTATACATGAAGACACTTCTTTTTTTTTTTTCTGCCAGCAACACAGCTGTCTCCTTCGTGCTTCACCCCCCAAATTCTTAAAGTGGTGACACATCTTTCCATCTGCAGCATTGACTTCCCTCAGATAGCCTGGCTGCAGTCTGGAATTGTATTTCTATTTTACAGCTTTTCCCTACAAATCCTCTGCAACTCCTAAAAAGGGGCCAAACATTTCTTTTTCATAACAGCATTTTAGCACCTGCCTGAAAACAACAGAAACATTTTAAACAAAGTTAAGTGGCTTCTTCACAATGGACTTCATGTAGAAAAGCTAATGGATTGTTGTTAGTTACAATTGTGTGATGTCCCCTTACCCAAGATGCTAAGTTCTAAAATTATAGCTCAAGAAAGAAGTCTAGAATAAAATATTTTTTTCCAGAGTTATATTTGAAATTCTACCTTTGGGTGATCATAACTACACAAAAACTTCTTTATCTATAAAATGTAGGGACCAGATTTTTAAAATTCCACAAACACTTATGAAAGACCTCTTTGTGTAAGCTCTCTAGCTGAGTGTATAAAGGCAGCCAGGTGTTTAAAGTTATATAAGATACTAAGTATAGAAAGAAAAAAAAATCAACTGTTCCTGCCCTCAGGGAACTTATATTCTGTGGGGGGGAGGAAATACTTTTAAAGAAATAATTTGAGTTCTGCTAAAAGTTCCATTTTGAGTTGGAGGTGGTTCTGAGATCTCAAAGATAATGCTAGTAAAGAGCACCGTCTGGCAAATTCTATGATGTGAGAAAGATATGAGTATTGATACTAGATGACTTCTGTGTGAATATGGGTATAGGGGAAATTGATGAAAATGTTGAAAAACAATGGAAAATAAAGAAACAAGAAATGTCAAAAGCTTGGTAAAAAGGTAAATGTACATATATATATATATATATATATATATATATATATATATATACACATACATACACATATTCATACATACTTCCCACACATACATATAAACTTCCCTTAAAAGAGAAGATTGGACATGGTAAATCAGTGGTTCTCAAAGTATGGTCTAGAGAATCCTGGGGATCTCTGAAACCCTTTTAGAGGGTCTACAAATTCAAAAATAGTTTTTATTTCCAATATGGTAAATGTCTATAAATATAATCCAGATAAACAAAAATGCTTTGGAGAGATCTTCAATAATTTTTAATAGGATAAAGATACTGAAAACAAAAGTTTGAGAACGGCTGTGGTAAGTGATCAGTAGCATCATTTAAAAAGAAATTGATTAAATTTCAACAAATTGGAAATGACTGATTACTTCCAGATGATTCATTTCCAAATTAACTTGTCTGAAATCAATTCAAACACTGACTTATTACAAATTCAACATAAATTTCAATGGGAAGAAAGAATAAAAATGAGAATAGATGGCCTCCAATTGGGCTCTCTCCAACCTGGGTTATTTAAGCAAGCTATAGAGTATGAAAAAAGAAGAAATAAAACATAAAAGCAACAATGATATTATTGTTCTTTTCTAAGTAAGCATAGCTAGTATAAATCAAATGCCATAAAGAAACTTAAAGAAACTACAATCCATTTTAGCTAGCAAACACTTTATCTCCTTAACAAGTAAAGAGAGAGCCAGGGAGTGACCACTAGTTAAGGTGTTAGTTTTTTGGCAAGAGGGAGAAAGTTATGAAGGACAAAGGAGGAAGTGGTGAACTATGAGCAGTAATGATTCATAAAAACAACAAAAAGCAATAAAGATTAGAAAAAGAAAGTTTGCAGAAAGCCTGTTGAGAGACTGTAATTCATAGTAGGATGGAGCTCTGCAGTTAGAAGAAAAAGATTCAAACGATGCTTCTGATATTGTGTATATGACTTTGGGTAAATCATTTAACAGTGCTAGTGCTTAATTTGTTCTTTTCTAAAACGAGGGTTTTAGATTATTACATGGCTTACTAAGCAAAAATGCTTCACAGTGATCATGAATTTCTACCTGCAAAATTTCCATTAAAGCGAAATCATTTGAGAATGAAATTGGCTGTGCGCATTGTCAGATGTGGTCCTTATTTTGGTTAACTTTACTTAATTTGGTATGTTCTTACAAGGAGAGGTTTGTTAGGGTTTAGGTATAGAGATTCCATTTTGGTCATATCTTGTCATCTACTCTTCCACAGCACCTTCTGAACCTTTAGACTTTGATGTGTTGTCTCTATTAATCGTCTATAGGAGAACACTGCAGTCAGCTCATACAAGCACAAAATAGATTGTTAAATTTTCAGTGTGAGCATTTATGCCTTGGAAATCAACAAATGCTACAAATATAGTTTGATTTATTATTTTGTTGATTGTCTAGATTTAAGAAAGTAATGGTGAGAATGTTTATAATTAAGGTTATATTTAAGTGTGTTAATGCATACTCTTCCACTTCCAAACTCCGCCAGTTGTTAGTTGCCACTATTCTTCAAGAACTTAACGCTCTCAGCTCTCTCAGCTCTTGAATTCTTGCCTTTGGACCCATGCTTGCTCTAATTGATGAATGCTACAAAACATAGTTGTTTTTAACTATGTTTCACATTGTATTTCATCCACCTTTTAAAATATTTTTTAATATCCTCTTCCCTAACCTCTCCTCAAATTTCCAGGTATGAAAGGGCAATCAAATTAATGCTTTTGCTACTACAAAAGATAGAACAATAAACTCTTCTATGACTCAATTCACCATTCCGGAGACTTTCCAAATCAAATGCCTTTTTTTAAACCACTAACCCCTCATGTTTGTTGTCTATTTCTTAAGTTTCTTGAAGTCAGGGACTTCAATTTATGTATTTAGCATGGTGATTGACACAATAAGAGTTAATTTTTTTTCCTGTTTATTTGTTCATGTCATCAATTGGTTAATAGACAAAGAAACTGTGATCATCAATATAATGGCATATTTCTGGAATGCAATAATTGATAAATATAAAGAATTCAAAGAAATTTTGGAGAATTTATATTAATTGATGCATAGGGACAAAAGCAGAATCAAAAAATGATATGCAAAATGACTATTATTATTCAGAAATTTTCAATTGTATCCACTACTAGTGACCCCATTTGAAGTTTTGTTTTGTTTTTATGAAAAGATAAATACAGTGGTTTGCCATTTTGTTCTCTGCCTTATTTTATAGATGAAGAACCTGAATCAAACAGTGCTAAATGACTTATATTGAATCATATAATTAGTGTCTGAGGCCAGATTTGAACTCAGGAAGAAGAGCCTTCTTGATTCCAGGACTGGCATTTTTTCTACCTGCTTTGCATGATACATACATAATGACTATAGCAAAGTAAATTAAAAAAACAAAAACAAAAACAAAAACAACCTAAGCTGAACATTGGATAATTTTAAGGATCAAATTTAACCCTGCAGAGCAAAAGGGAAAATGCACTTTTTCTCTTTATCAAGGAGTGTGTGTGTGTGTGGGGGGAGGACTAGGGGGGACTGAGCATTGGTATGGAATATACCAATATACTGACACATTTGGTTGAGGAGCAGATTAGTTTTGCTGAATTGTCTTCCTCCCCTTTTAAAAATTCTTTGTTACAAGACTTGGCTCACTGAATAGAAGAGAGCTAACAATAACGATGGTGATAATGATAGCTATAACATAGAGTGACTTGAGTTGTAAAGCATTTTAACATATACGACCTCATTTCATCCTAAGATCTGCTCTTTGCAGAAGATGCTGATATCATCATTTTACATGTGTAATTGAGGCTGAGAGAGGTTAAATGACTTGCCTACCTAGTCTGACAGAATTCAAACTCACTTCTTTCCTGACTCTTGTCCAGTTACTCTATCCACCTCATTATCCTGCCCTTGTAGGTATATAGTTATTTAGATGTTGTCATACCATCAATCAGAATGTTATTCCCTTTTCATTAGGAACAGTTTTTCCTCATTTTTGGTATGCCCTGGACTTTGTACAATTCCTGACACATAGTAAACACTTGATAAATATTTAATGAATGTGTTCACTGACTGACCCCAAAGCATATTGCCAATTAAAATTAGTTTTTTTTTTTAATATAAAGAAAGAACCTTCAACTTACAATTGTCTCATGCCTTTTAAATAATGTCTGCATATGAAGTTTAGGGTATATATACATTGTAGAAAAGCATATACAAAATTGGCAGAGGTCTGATTCCCTGCCCTGGGAAACATTATGACCTAGTTACAATATTCCAAGGTTGATGAATTCATCTGTATCACATGGGACTAAGGAAAAGGTTCTGTATGAGTTATTTGATAAGGATCTTTTATTGGAAGGCTATAGTATTCAGTCTTTTAGTGTTTGCTTAGAATTTGTGTTTTGTCTGTTGTTCCAGTCCCAGCCCTAGGAACAGATGCATCTCAAATAGGTTTGAGTGTTTTCTTTTCCTAATGATCTTCTTCATGACAGTCTTTTGGGGGAGGTGGAGATTCATTGACAATTTTTATCTTACAAGTAACAAATAGGTAAATGATGCTTTGAAACTCACAGATTTTTTCCCCCTGTGATTAGATATTGCCAGGCTTATGTAATTAATTTAGGTGTTATTAAAGAGACAGATGTTAAGTTATCGGTTAACAAGTAAATAAATCATTTTATTCTGGAACTGCTGACTGGTATCCCCTGAGTACTGGAAACAGAGATTGGAGAGAGAATTTCAGAAGTTTTTGTCTAATCCTCCTGTCTCAGAAGTAAGAAAACACTTAAATAAGGCTTAAGAGTTCAGCATTAATTTCTGTCTACATAAATATTTAGATTGCCTTTCTCAGTATAAAAAGAAGTCAAACTCAGAATCAATTTCTTTTTTAAAAAAAACATTTACTTCTTGTTCACTACTTAAGGGAAATCAAGGATGGCTAGTCATAGGATTATAAATTTATAGAGCCTGAGGGAATCTTAGAGACTGAGTACAGCTCATTCATTTTGCAGTTTAAAAAAATGAAGCAGAGAGGGGTTAGGTGACTTGCACAAGGTAATACAACTGGTATCTAAGGCAAGATTTGAACCCAGGTCTACCTGAATCTTAGTCATCATTCTTCATCTGTGAATTCATCTTCTTCCTGTTCAGACCTGGCAGTCACATATTAGGAAGTACAGCAACAAATCAGAGTACTTTAAAGGGAGAGTTGCTAGGCTATCAAGGGTATTGGAGGGCAGAAGTAGAAGCAAGAGATCTTAAGTAAAGAGAAGCTGTTAATGTTAACACAAAATTCCTAGTAATTACAAGAAGGAAGGAGGGAAGAAAAGGAAAGAATGAAGGAGGGAAAGAGAAAGGAAGGAAAGAAAGAAGGAAGGAAATAAGGAAGGAGGGAAGAGAGGAAGGAAAAAAGGAAGGAAGGAAGGGAAAGAGAGGGAAGGGAGAGAAAGAAAGAAAGAATGGGGAGAAGGAGGAAGGAAAGAAATACTTTAAAATTTCCACTTTTCCACTAAACTTTTGATTCTCTGTCACCAGTCTCTTGGCACAAAGTAGAAAAGGCATTGAATAATTGGCAGCAAGCATTTATTATTTACTTACAATGTGCCAGACACTGTTCTCAGGACTTTATAAGTATCATTTCATTTGATCTTCACAACTGTGGGAGATAGGTGATATTATTAGACCCATTTTATCCTTGAGGAAACTGAGATAGACAAAGGTTAAATGATTTTCCCAGAGTCACACAGCTAGTAAATGTCTAAGGCAGATGTGAACTCAGGTCTTCTTGACTTCAGGTCTGGTGTACTAACTATCTAGGCACTGTGCCTCTACATGTAGTGGGTTAAGGAAGATGTTGATTTCCTATTTTGCTAGATTTTCAAATGGACTAAATGACTACTGCTCAAGAGTGAAGAAGATTTTTATTCTGATCCAGAATGGGCTAAATGACTTCTAAGATCTCTGAAGTTCTTTTAAAAAATCTTATACCCAGAAATTTTACATGACTACCATAATATAAATAAAACCTAAGAACCTTGTGATAAGAGTTTTTTGAATAAAGTACATATTTGTCTACTGAAGTTTGCTTTGATTTTTGGAAATAATCAAAATTATTTAGTTACAAGTTAGACATTTCTAAAATGAAATGTACTATAATCAAGCAATGAGTCTGTTTAATCTCAAGTGGCTTATTCTGTAAAGCATAAGCATGTTTCAATTGATGACAATATCTGGGAATAAGTATCTTCTCCCAAGGTCACTATTCTGAAGGATAGCATTCATTCTGGCCCTCAGTTTCCTCAACCATAGAAAGATTTCTTCCAGATCTAAATATATAATATGTGATTTGGATAAATAAAGTCTGAAATATATAAATACACTTATTCTAGTCATATAAGTAAAACAGGAAGCTAAGTGTAATGTCGTAGTTATATCTGTGGGAGGCCAAATTTTCTTCAAAAATTTCACCCAAAACAACATAAAGCAACAGACTGAATGCTGAAGCAGATATGAAAACCCAGATGTCTTCTATAAAGTCAGACGTTAAAAGAAATTTACAAACAAAAAAGTAAAATGTTTTCTCACTGATTTTTAGTTTTATAAAATATATTTTACTTTAACATATTTATATTAACATTTAATATAATATATAAAATAATATAATGTATAATTATCTATAACATATAATAAAACAACACAATATATTAATTAATATGTTAACATATTTTAAATATAATATATTCATGAAATATATTTTCATAAATTTATGTTTATTTATGTAATTTATATAATTTGTTTATTAGCATTTAAAGGAATTCATATTTAAAATATATCTTTTAAAATTTCTAATGTGATAAATATTAATATGCAAAACCTATTTAAGCGAAAGCTCTTTGGAGATCTTGGTATTTTTAGGATTATAAAAGATCAGAGAATAAAATGTTTGAGAACCATTGTCATATTACATAAGGAATACGATCTATGTTCATTAGAACTGAGGTTTGAAAATTAATTCTGTCACTTCTCATTAGTATGATCTGGGGCCAATCATTCCCTAAGATTCAGTTTCTTCATCTATATAATGGGGATAATAGAATTCAAAGGACTCAGCCCACAAGAGGAATGTAATAAAAATGTGAATTTTATTTGTTTGTTTTTGTCATTTGACTCTTGTTGGTACCCCTCCTTCTTACTATCTCCATCTCTATCTCCTCCCCTGGATGCTTTTGCATAGCATCTAAGAACAAAATGCCTCCTTCAGGTTAAGTTCTACTACTAGACTTGAATTAAATTAAATTTATAAGAAAAAAAAAAAAAAAAGAATGAAAGCTCTTTTAGAAATACCATTTAATTTCTTCCAGAACTTAGATTTAGATGATTTTTATGTTAATGGTTTTAATAACCTTTACACAACTAGCATGCTTAGTAGAAAGAGCAACAGATCTCAAATTAGCAGAGATTTAGGTTCAAATTCTGGTTCTATAACTTGCTCTATGAACCTGGATAATAAGGTCAGTAGATAATAGATCTGGGCATAGAGTACTCAATCTGTCTGCTGCCAGCTTGCCTGGATGGAAAAGGTTGAAGAAATTTCTTCCTGAAGATATGATGATTTGTAATAAAAGGGCCTTGCTCTCCAATCCAGAATATTCTTTAAAAATACTTACTATTTCTAGTCTCTTTCTTTACCTAATGGTGAAGATAGGCTTTTTTTTTTTTTTTTTTTTTTTTGGTTGATACTTGAAGTCTTTGTTACATATAAAATGAGAGAGTTGTCTTCATGGTATCTGACACCCTTTCCAGGTTTAAATATTTGAGTTTATGATCCTAAGTCTTTTAACCCCTTTCAACCTTGGTTCACATCTGCAAAATGGAGATAACAATACTCATACTACTTATCTCACAGGGATATTACAAGCAAAATGCTTTATATATTTTAAAGCTTTATAAAAATAAGTTATTGTTATGGAAGCTGTGACTTCTTTTTACCTTTGGATTTTTATTTTCCCCTGTAACTAGATATATTCTCCAACCTTGAAATGACTACTTTATTTTACCTTCTCCAATTTCCTTGGAGACCGTGCTTTTTTGTTTGTTTGTTTGTTTTGTAGTGAGTTAGTTTGTAATGGTTTTGTAATGGGTTGAATCAAAGGTTTGAATTCAGTCATAATGACATTTGAAGGAACCCATTTGAATCCCATTCTGTGACCTGAGATATTCTACCCTCTTAAACCTGGCTTAGGCTCACTATAAATAGCCCCTCATCACATCACTTTCTCTACCTTTTGCTTCTTCAGTAAATAAATGCCCTCTTACCATATTACTTGGGAAGATAGCTTCATATATTTTTATAATTCTTGATGAGAAGACAACTGAACAGAAGTAAAGCAGATGAGGAGGGAAGACTTGCTCTTTGTTTAAAAGCTTTGATACTGGCTAATGGCATTTCTCACTCCACGGTTATTGAAATTTGTGTGGGAGAAGGCAGTCAAATGGGCTCAGCACTTTTAGGGACATTGACAGAAGCTAAATTGGAAAAATGCAACAAATGTTGGGTTTTAGTGGGATATCGACTTAATATAGATTGTGCAGAGAAGAAAAATATTGCGCTATGTGCAGTTTGAACATCGCATTGTCTCATTAAAGACCTTGCTATGGATAGCACTGTCTGTCTGCCTTGTCCTCCACTCCAACTTTAGTGAATCATTCAGCTAAGAAGTAATACTATACTATTTCCTGGCACTAGGAATAAACTGCTATAGACTGGGTGAAAGCAGTCTCTGATTATTATTTACAAAAATAAAACCAAGGCAGTTCTTTAACCTCAGCTTCCTATCACTTGCCTTCCTATCACTTCCTATCACTTGACACTTCTCTTTTACTGGTGACCCATCTCATGTTTTATTTTATATATATATATATATATATATATATATATGTGTGTGTGTGTGTGTGTGTGTGTGTGTGTGTGTATAAAGATATATACACACATTATACATATGTATATAAATATGTATGTAAATACACATATACACAATACTTTCTGTTTTTCCCATCTTGATAGCCAACCTATGATTTAATTATAGTTTTCTGTTTTCAGCTTCTCCCAACCCCCTTACCTGGCAACTTAAGTGAAATATGTCAGAAATAAAGAAATAAATTACAAGGTAAATCAATAAGAAGAAGGAGGGGGAAAAAGATGTACATTGGAATTTCAAGAGAGGTCTATTTATACAAAGGCTTTCAAAGTCATTTAAACCTTCAGAATAAAAAAAAAGTGTTGCAGTAGAGGAGAAATGATAAAAATACTAGCAAGATTGCTGTATACAGAAGGGTCTGAACTATGGTTATCTTGGCATCTTGCAGACCCCCCCCCTGGGGTTATACTTCAGGTTTAGTCTCCAGTAAAAGCACCAGGACTAAATTTCCTAAGTGGAAAATTTGAAAGTAATTTTTCACCTAGAGAGAGAGGTTTCCTTCTGTTTAATGCTTACTCAAGCAAGACAACAAATCACAAAAACTAATAAATTGGAGGTCTGGCTGCCAACTTTCCACTCACACAGAATGGATGGACTGCAATGAGGGAACTCTTTGCTTGGCTCTGGAGGTGGCTGTATCTTGGAAGAACCTATGATAGGATTCTATTTCAGAGGACAGTGTTTCTTCTCCTCTATATATCCTAGCTAAGTAAACCACCTGAACAAAAATTGTATTGAACAGTTTCATAATTCTTTCCATATCATGAATAAAACTGAATTATGGAATCTTTTCCCCCTATACCTTTTTCTCTGAGAATGGACAGCTTTTTTGTCATAAGTCTCTCAGAGTTGTCTTAGATCATTATATTGCTGAAAGTTGCTAAGTCATTCAAAGCTAATCATTTTATAATATTGCTGTTCCTTTGTACACAATATATTTTACTTTGCAATAGCTTGTGAAAGTCTTTCCAGGCTTTTCCAAGAGTATCCTACTAATCATTTCTTATAGCATGGTAGTATTCCATCATAATCACATGCCACAATTTGTTCAGTCATTCCCCAATTGATGACCACCTCCTTAATTTCCAGTTTTTTGCCATGATAAAACAGCTGCTATGAATATTTTTGTACATATATATCCTTTTTTTTAAAATTGCTTTTGAAGTACAGATCTAGTAGTTGTATTGCTAGGTTAAAGGGTATACATGATTTATAGTTACATTATGCTACAGAATAGTTGAATCAGTTCACAATTTTACCAACAATGAAATTATAAATTGTAAAAATGTAACATTTTTCCTAACCCATTTTTAACCCTACCCCTACAATATTCGTCATTTTTTTCTGTCTCATCCAATCTAATAGGTATGAAGTAGTACCTCAACTTTATTATAATTTATATTTCTCCAATTAATAGTGATTTAGAACATTTTTAATATGGCTATAGATAGATTCAATTGCTTCATCTGAAAATTGTTCATATCTTTTAATCATTTATCAATTGGGGAATGGCTCTTATTTGTATTATTTGATTCAATTCTCTATATGTTTGAGAAATGAGGCCTTTATGAGAGAAACTTGCTTCAATTTTTTTTCATAATTACTCTTGCTAATTGTATTTCTCTCACTCCTTTATTCCATTCTCTGTTTCCTTTAATACTGTCCCTCCTCAAAATTATTTAACTTTTGACTACCCCCTCTTCAAATTTGCCCTCCATTCTATCACTACTCCTGTTTCTAATCACTTTCCCTTTCTACTTTTCTGTTTGGTAAGATAAATGTCTATACCCAATTGAATGTGAATGTTATTTCCTCTGAGCCAATTCTCATGAGAAACTCTCATTCCCACCACTGTACAAGCTTTTTCTTTCCTCTTTAATGTGAGATAATATATCCCATTCTATCTCTCCCTTTCCCTGTATAATTCTCTCTCATCTCTTAATTATACATATTTTTAGATATCATCCCTTCATATTAAATTCATACTTATATCCTCTGTCCATATATACCTTTTAACTGCTCTAATAATGAGAAAATTCTTATGAGTTATAAGTAGCATCTTTCCATATAGGAATGTAAGCAATTTAATTTTTTTAAGTCCTTTATGACTTCCCTTTTTATACACCTTTTTTTATGCTATTCTTCAGTCTTATATTTCAAAGACAAATTTTCTCTAGTTTTTTCACCAACAATACTTGGAAGTCCTCTATGTCACTGAATACACTGAATATTCATTTTTCCATTGAAAAATTATACTCAGTTTTCCTGGATTCTTGGTTGTAACCCTAACTCCTTTGCCCTCCAGAATATTATATTTCAAATCATCTGATCCTTTAATGTAAACTCTTCCAAATCTTGTGTTATCCTGAGTGTGTCTCTACTATACTTAAACTGCTTATTTCTGGCTGCTTGCAATATTTTCTCTTTGATCTGGGAACTCTGGAATTTGGCTATGATATTCCTGGGAGTTTTCATGTTGTGATCTCTTTCAGGAAGTCATTTTTCAATTTCTTTTTTACTCTTTGCTTCTAGAAAATCAGGGGTGTTTTCCTTGATAATTTCTTGAAAAAAAATGTTTAGCTTCTTTTCTTGTTTAAATTGTGGGTTTTGGGCACTTTATAAGTATTTTAAAATTTTCTCTCCTGGAGCTATTTTCTAGGTTAAATGTTTTTCCAATGAGATAGTTCATGTTGTCTTTTATTCTTTTCATTTTTGGGGATTGTTTATTGTTTCTTAAATTCTCATTTCATTTGCTCAATTCTATTTTTTTCCCCTGAGGCAATTGGGTTAAGTGACTTGCCCAGAGTCATATAGAGAGGAAGTGTTAAATGTCTGAGGTCAACTTTGAACTGAGGTCCTTCTGATGTCAGGGCTGATGCTCTATCTACTGTCCCAACTAGGTGACCCATGCTCAATTAAAATTTTAAGGAATTATTTTTTTCAGTTAGCTTTTGTGCCTCCTTTTCCATTCGGCCAATTCTATTTTTTAGAATTTTTTTTGGGGGGAGGGCAGCTAAGTAGCACAGTAGATAGAGCACTGGTCTTGAAGTCAAGAGGATCTGAGTTCAAATTTGACCTCTGACACTTAATACTTACTACCTGTGTGATCTTGGACAAATCACTTAACCCCAATCGCTTCACCCCTTTCCCCAAAAAATAATTAAATAAATACAAATAAATAAGAACTTTGCCTCTCTTTCCATTTGGTCAATTATGCTTTTTAAAGGAATTCTTTTCATCGGCTTTTTGGTACTTTATTTAGCTTTTTTTTTAAGGTGCTATTTTCTTCAGTACTTTTGTGTGTATGTTTCTCATACCAAGATGTTGACATATTTTTCATGATTTTCTTGCATCAGTCTCATTTTTCTTCCTAGTTTTTCCTTTATTTCTCTTACTGAGATTTCAAAATCCTTTTTGAGCTCTTCCCTGGCCTTATGTCAATTCATATATTTTTCTTGGAAACTTTGGATGTAGGATCTTTGATTTTGTTATTTCTTTCTGAGTATGTGTTTTGATCATTCTTTGACACCATAGCAACTTTTTATGGTCAGATTTTTTTTCTATTGTTCATTTTCCTACTCTATTATTACTTGACTTTTTACTCTTTGTTAAAGTAGGGCTCTGCTTCCAGGATGGTGGGTGCACTGTTCCAAGCTTCACTGGTTTTGTGCAGCTTTTTTTTTCAGAGATACTTCTAGGGCCTTTAAGTTTGCAGTTCTTCCAAGATGATATGATCTTTTTTTTATTGTAGTAAGTTTATTTATTTTTAATATACATTCTTTAGGATTCATGTTGAGAGAGAAAAATCAAGGGAAAAAAAAAACTATGGGAGAGATTAAAAAAACAAACAAACAAACAAACAGAAAAAAGAACTGAACATACCATCTGTTGATTTACATTCAGTCTCCTCAGATCTTTTTCCGGATGCAGATGGCAATTTCTGTCCAAAGTCTATTGGGATTGCTTTGAGTCACTGAACCACTGAGAAGAACCAAGTCCTTCATAGTTGGTCATCATGCATTCATGAGCAGTTTAGAATCACCACTGCTGTCACTGATTCAGTTGGCCAGACCTTCCCCTAGTTTTCTGGGGCAGGGTCTGCACTGGCAACCTGCACTCAACTGAGCTTCACTCTCTGGGGCAACAACTCTTTCCTGCTAGCCTTCTACTTTATCTTGGGTGAAAAATTGTTTCACTTCATCTTTTTATGGATTCTGCCACTCCAAAATTTGTTTAGAGTCATTATATAAAAGTATTTGAGGAGAGGGGAATTGAGGAAGAGCTCCAGGGAATCCCTTCCTTTACTAAGGCACTTTGGCTCTGCTTCCCTAGTTTCTTATCTACCCTTCATTTCTGATTGAGTATTACATCAGACAAATTGAAACATGATGAGGACCTTGGTTTTAAAGGCTACATCCACTATCCAAATCCATCTCCAGTCCTCCTGATCTATATCTTGCCATTGGACCCAGATGGCTCTGGAAGATCAAGTGAGGCTGATAATTTTGCATAGCCTTCCCTCACTTAAATCCAATTGTCTTGAATGTCATGGCATCACCTCCTTGATGTCATGGTCCTTTAAAAAATGAACAAAAAATAATATCAAACAATTCACAAATAACATCATCCTAGCCAGAAAATTCTTCCTTTTCTCTAATATAGGCTTCTCTCTTTTTTTTTTTTTTGAAAGGTAAACCTTTTGTTTTAACAATAGAATAATTGAAAAACAGTTGTAACTATCTTTATGCTCTTCTTTATTGTGCTTTACAATGTATTGTTGAGTCACATTTCAATCTCCTTTTCAGAATAAATTGCATTAGTGCTTTTAATTTACCAGACTTTGTATTTCTCTACTCCATCCTATTTTTCACCATTTATACTTCTCTCTGTTTTCACTCTTTCCCTCCTCACCAGTGTTTTGCTTCTGACATCCTTCAATCTGCCCTCCCTTCTATCAGCCTCCCCATTTCTTTTTCCTTTCCTCTCCTACCTCCCTATGGCTAAGAAAAATTTCTGTGCCAAATTAAATATATATGTCATTCCCTCTTTGAGTCAAATCCAATGAGATTAAGATTCAAACAATGTTTATCCCCCTATTTTCTTTCCCCCATTGTAACAGGTTTTTGTGCTTCTTTGTGTGATGTAATTTACCCCATTTTGTCCCCCCTTTCCACTTTTCCCAATACAATCCTTTTTCCACCCTTCAATTTCTATTTCCTATCATCACATTAAAGTTATCTTATACCCCTACCCTTCTAACTGCCCTGACAAAGATACAGTTCTCATGAATTACAAATATCAATTTCCCATGTGGGAATGGAAACAGGTGTAGGGATGTAAACAGTTTAACCTTTAAATAGTATTTTTTTTCTTTCCTGTTTACCTTTTTATGCTTCTCTTGAGTTTTGTATCTTAAGATCAAATGTTCTGTTCAGTTCTGGTCTTTTTATCAGAAATGATTGAAAATCCCCTATTTCATTGAATGTCCATCTTTTGCCCTGAAAGATAATGCTCTGTCTTTCTGTGTAGTTGATTCTTATAGTCCAAACTCCTTTCCTTTCTGGAATATCCTATACTAAGCCCTTTGATACTTTAAATTGGAAGCTACTATGTCCTAGGAAATCCTGATTGTGTTTCTTCAATATTGAAATTGTTTCTTTCTGGCTGCTTGCAGTATTTTCTTTTTAATCTGATAATTCTGGAATTTAGCCACAATATTCCTAGAGTTTTCACTTTAGAGTCTTTGTCATTATTTCTGTTTGTCCTTCCTTCTGGAAGAGGACCATGACATCAAGGTGGTGTTGCCATAATATGTAAATGAATGAGATTTAAGGAGGGAGAACTGGGCAAAGTCACCTGTCTCAATTTCCCCTCTAGAGACATCTGAGTCCAGTGGTCAGATATAGATCAAGATAAATGGAGATGACCTTGGATAAAATGGGAGACCTTGGCCTTTTTATGCTAAAGTCTTCAACAGGTTTGATTGAGGTTGTGTCCATTTAGTGATTAAGACAAAATAGCAATTGAGGCAAAGAATTTCCTCTTTCATCTAGTCCCCTCCTACCCCCCCAAAAAAAATCTAAATAAAAGAATGAATGAATGAATCTGGGAGGGAAAGACCTCAGGGTTTCTGGTTAATGCAGAAATGACTCTATTTATATTCAATCAGGACCCAAACAAAAACTAAATGGAACTTGGCCTAGGACTTATTGATGGCCAATGAGAATCAGATTGATTTTGATTTAAGATCCTTAAGAAATTTAGCTAGTAAACCCAAAAAATATCTTGGGAGGGTTCAGAGGAACAGAAGAGAAAAAATTGCTTTTAAGAGCATCTGTAGATATAGGTATGATGCTCTATATGGATAGAGGAAGGAAAGGAGGGAGGGAGGGAAAAAAGGTGGAAGGAAAGAAGGGAGAAAGGAAGGGAGGAAGGGAGAGAGGGAGGAAGGAAAGAATGGGGGGGGTGGAAGGAAGGGAGAGAGGGCAGAAGGAAGGAACAAAGGAAGGCAGAAAGGGAGGAAAGAAGGAAGGAAGGAAAGAAATAAGGAAAAAGGAAGGAAAGGAAGAAAGAAGGAAGGGAGGAAAGGAGAAAAGGAAGGAAGGAAAGAAAGAAGGAAAGAAGGAAGGAAGGAAGAAAGGTGTCTATTAGGAGTTGTTCAGTAGATTTTTTCAATGACTATTTTATCCTTTGGTTCTAGGATATCATGGTATTTTCCTTGATGATTTCTTGAAAGATGTTATCTTTTTTTTGATCATGGTTTTCAGGTAATCCAATAATTCTTACGTTATCTGTCCTGGATCTGTTTTCCAGATTCATTGTTTTTCCAATGAGGTTTTATATTTTCTTCTATTTTTTTCTTTTTTAAAATGTTGTTTGATTCTTGATTTCTCATTAAATCATTAGCTTCCACTTGTCCAATTTTTAATGAATTCTAATGAATTATTTTCTTTTTTACCTCCTTTTCCATTTTGCCAAATGTACTTTTAAGGAGTTATTTTTTCAGCATATTTCTTTTCCATTTCACAAATCTATTTTTAAGGAGTTGTTTTCTTCAATATATTTTTGTGCTTTCTTTTTCAAGCTGTTAACTTTTATTTTCATAATTGTGCTGCATGATTCTCATTTCTTTTCCTCAATTTTTCTTCTGTCTTATTTGAAAATTAAAATCCTTTTTGAAGTCTTCCAAGAGAACTTTTTGAGCCTGAGACCCATTCATATTCCCTTTTGAGGCTTTATACGTAGGCATTTTGCCACTATTATCCTCTTCTGAGTTTGTGTTCTTGACCCTGTTGCCATAATAGCTTTCTATGATCAAGGATTTTTTTTGTTGTTGTTGTTTTATTAAATCTTTTTTTAAAGTTGAAGTCTATTCCTAGGGCTTAGGGGACCCTGTCCCAAGCTCCTTTTACAGGGCTTTTTTTACACAGGCCTCTGACTGGCTTATTGTGCTGGGCCAAAAATACTGGCAGCTTTCCCACTGTTCGGATTTGGCCTAGCCTCTTGTGCAGGGATTTAGGGACTCTCAATTTGCCTTATACACTGGTGCTGGAGGTCACACAGTTGGCCTTTTAAAACATGGAGCATCTAGGGTTGGAGGAAGGGGCCTCTACTGCTGAACTTTGCCTCTATTTAAAGCCTTCTGCTAGATTTTCTGCACCTCCCTTATCCTGGGTATGTGGGGTGCTCTACCTTCACCCAAGTGAGACAGATTTTTCCCAAAATCCTTCTATGTTATCTTAAGCTGGAAAATTATTTCACTCTGATTTTTGGGGGGTTCTGTCACTCTAGAGTTTGTTTAGAGGCTTGATTTAGTGTTGTTTCTGAGGGAAATTGGGGAGAAGTCAGTCAACTTCTGGCTTCTCTCCATCGTCTGGGCTTTACCTCCCTTGTGAAGAACTTTAAATGCCAAATAAAGGAGTTTATATTTGATCCTAGAGATAACAAGGAACCACTGAACTTTATTGAGATGGGGTAGGGCATATGTAATATGGTTATATTTGTGCTTTATGAAAATCAATTTGATAGCTGTGTAGAGAATGGACTTGTAGCAGGGAGGCCTAATGTTTGTGCTTTAGAAAAAGTATTTTGGCAGTGGAGTAGAGGATAGATTAAAATAGAAACTAGAAATAGGAAGACCAATTAGAAGGCTAATCTAATAATCCAAGAAAGAAATGACCAAGGCCTGAATATGTGTAATAGCTATGTGAGTAAATAAAAAGTACTGATAGAAGAGATGTTTTGTTGGGAGTAGAGGGATAAAGATTTGGCAAAGGTTGGATTTGTGGAATAAATGAGTTTTAGGGAATGAGCATAACATTGAAATTCTGAATCTTGATTATTAGAATAATGGTAATACTGCTGGCAATGATGATAAGAATGGTGGAAAAAGAATAAGTGATATTTTGGAAATGTTAAATTTGAGATACCTATAGTACATCCATATCTATCTATCTATCTACATGCATATATATATAGATATATGCATATATGTATATGTATATCTATATATATATATATCTGGGAATCATTTTAAAAGAGATGATAATCTCCTAAACCAATCACCTAAATGATGTTTCTCAACAGTAGATAATACTCTATTTTTAACTTCCTTAGATAGTAGCAATGAGGGGTGGAGCCAAGATGGTGGAATAAATTTAGGAAGCTTACTCAACCTCTCCAAGTTTCCTTCAAAAACCATATGAAACCAAGCCTCTGAACAGTCTAACTAAATGAAAATACTCTCCAGCTCAAGACAGACTGAAAAAACTTCAAGAACAGTTAGTTGTATGGGGTGAAAAGGGTATTCAGCCCAGGTCAGATAGATTTTGGGAAAGCTGGTGAGAGGATCTTCAAGTCAGCAACTAAGACCTATAGTCCTGACTCAGTAGAGGAGCAAATCAGATGGGCAGCTTCCAGTCCTAGCTCAGAAGGCAAACTAAACTGTTTCCTAAAAAGAGCAGGCAAAGCTACTTCCTTCAAACACAAGGGGCCTCTGTGTTCAAAACCAAGGTTCAGTGTGACACAGGAACCTTGGGATAACACCACCATTACCCCAAGAACAGAGCTCCACTTTAAAAATTAAAAAAAAAAGAAAAAAAAAAGAAAAAGAAAGAAAATGAGCAAGAAACAGAAAAGAACCTTTGTAGAGGGCTGAAATTCTGAATCAGATGAGAGAGCACTTAAGGCCACCTATTTAATATGAGATAATGGCTCTTTTAGCATATATCTGGATGATGGCTCTCCTCACCATTCAGTGCTTGCTGGATGTTTGGGAGTGAGATGATCATAGGCAAAGATTGAAGTGTGCAGGGAGAGAAGTCAGGGGCATTTGGTGGCAGGATGAGGAGGAGAGAAGCTGGAGACTTTGGACTCTAAAATCCAGAATACATCTTTGGCAAGCCACATGGCAGCTTACCTGTCTCCTTCACTTCTCCCACTAAAGACCAAGGACTTTGATTTATCCTGACTCTGGCTGACTCTGAGTCTCTCCAGGGAACTAGCCCATACTTTACAAACCTTGACCATAGAAATCTACTATGGTGACAGAGTAGACCAAAACACAAACTCAGATGAAGACAGAATGTCCGCAGAAGAAATCTCAAAGAAAGATATAAATTAGTCTCAAACCCAAGGAGGCATCTTGGAAATGCTCATAAAAGACTTCAAAAGACAAATAAGAGAAATAGAAGAAAAATGAGAAAAGAAATGAGCCAATCTCCAATTGATGGGCATCCATTCAATTTCCAGTTTCTAGCCACTACAAAAAGGGCTGCCAAAATAATCCACTTCTAAATAAAGAGTGGGTCATACAACAAATCACAGAAACAATGAATAATTTAATCTTATAAAATGATAACAATGAGATAACATACCAAAATCCATGGGAAGCAGCCAAAGCCATCCTTAGGGGAAATTTTATATCTCTAAATAGCTACATAAATAAAATAGAGAAAGAGAACATCAATGAATTAGGCATGCAACTAAAAAAGCTAGAAAATAAAACAAATTAAAAATGCCCAATCAAATACAAAATTAGAAATTTTGAAACTCAGAGGAGAGATGAATAAAATAGAGAGCAAGAACTCATAAACCAAATAAGAGTTAGTTTCATGAAAAAAAAAAAAAAACTAACAAAATAAACTTATGGTTAATTTCATCAGAAAAAAAGGAAAGGAAAAAAAAAACATCACTAACATCAAAAATGAAAGGGGTGAACTCACCACAAATGAAAAAGAAATGGAAGCAATAATTAGGAGCTATTTTGCCCAACTGTATGGCAGCAAGTCTGACAATCTAACCAAAATGGATGAATATTCACAAAAAATATAAATTGCCCAGGTTAAGAGAAAAGAAAATAAATTATTTAAGTGGTGCCATTTTAGAAAAAGAAAATGAGCAAGTTGTTAATGAATTACCTAAAAAAAAAAAAAAAAAAAAAATCCAAGGCCAGATGGAGTCACAAATGAATTCTACCAATTAGAACAATTAATTCCAACACTATAAACTATTTGCAAAAATAGATAAGAAAGGAGTACTTTTATGACACAAATAGGGCACTGATACCTAAACTAGGAAAGGTCAAAACAGAAAAAAGAAAATTATAGACCAATCTCCCTAATGAATATTGTTGCAAATTTTAAAACAAAATATTACCAAAAAGTTTACAGCAACTTATCAGTAGAGTAATACACTATGACAAAGTAGGATTTATACCAGAAATGCAGGATTAGTTCAATATCAGGAAAACTATTGCCATTATCTACCATATCAATAACAAAACCAACAGAAATCATATGGTTTGAAAAAGCTTTTGACAAAATACAGCACCTATTTCTATTAAAAACACTAGAGAGCAGAGGGATAAAGTGAAATTTCCTTAAAATAATAAGCAGTATTTATTATAAGGTTTTTGCATAAACAAGGGATTAAAAGATTAAAAAGGAAGTAAAAGCTGGGGAAAAATCTTTACGATCAATATTTCTGACTAAGGTGTCATTTCTAAAATATGTAAAAAATTGTGTCAAGTTTATAAAAATACAGCTCATTCCCCAATTGATAAATGATCAAAGGGTATGAAAACACAATTTTTAGATGATGAAATTAAAGCCATCTACAGTTATAAGAAAAAATGCTCTAAATCACTATTAGAGAAATGCAAATTAAAACAATTCTGATGTACCACCTCATACCTTTCAAATTTGCTAAGATAATAGGAAAAGATAATTACAAATATTGGAGGGGATATGGGAAAACTGGAACACTAATGCATTGGTAGTAGTGTGAAAATGATTCAAACATTCTGAAGAGAAATCTGTAACTATGCCCAAAGGGCTATAAAACTATGCATACCTTTGAATAAAGTGCCATAACTAGGTCTATATACCAAGGAAATCATAAAGAAGGTAAAAGGACGCACATGTGCAAAAATGTTTGTAGCAGCTCTTTTTGTTGTAGCAAAGAATTGTAAAAAGTGTGGATGCCCCTCAACTGGGGAATGGGATATGATGAAAAACTGATTATAGAAAAGCAATGTATATTAAAAGTAAATAAATTTACAATTAAAAAACAACAACAAAAATAACTTCCTTAAATAACTCTGGTTGCTGTACTGGATTGGATTATATTATGTTACTAAACCAGAAATGTGCCCCTGACCTCAAATATTTACTTTAGATATCGCTATGTTTGTAATTTCTTACATTAGACACTCGTGCCATGGTATTTTGAATTACTTTCTCCAAGATTCTCTCTTAGAGCACAGGTATTACTGTGAGGGTTAGCACTGTCTAGGAATTTAGTTGGAGCAAGTATATGAGAAATTTTCCTCTGGGATAAAGAAATCCCTGAGCACCTACGGCAGGAGATGTTGAGAAATAAGAATTAAAATTGGGGATATTTAGACATATTTAAAACTTTATTTTAATTTCTAATATTTTCTTTGTGCTTTTTTTTGTTTGTTTTAAACATTCATACTCCTTTGCAGTAACTTTTTACCCTGACCCTACTCCAACTCATATTTCTTTTGTATTTTATTTTTAATTTTTAATAAATTTGTTATTTCATATAAATAATTCAAGCATTTATATATATATATAAAGCATATATATATATATATAAACACATATATGTACATTTGTATTTAAAATCATTCTTTACATATATCTATCATTTCTTTCTCTGGATGCAGATAGTGCCTTTTTTCATAAATCTTTTGTAATTAATTTGTATATTTATAACAATGTTTACATTTTGACTATTATAAGGACCTCTCTTCAAATAAATATAGTTTTTTTTGTTGTTATTGCTTTTGTTTAAGTGTCTTGTTTGATTTGGGTATCAAATTTTTATTAGTTGATTTTAAAAATGCAGGCTGGAGAGAACAGAAGTCACCTAAATTGATAATGCTTTTGTATCCTTTGCAAGGAGCAGCATCCCTGGATGCCAAATAAATATAATCCCCTCTTCACTAACCCTTCCCTTAAAGCATATTAATTTAAATTGTTCCCATTCCAATATATGCCCCATTGCCTCAAAAAGTTATAAATGCTTCTAGAGAGTTGGTGTCTGGTAATGTATGTTTTATTCCTGTACTTCTACTCTATTATTTCTTCACCAAAAGCTAGGCCACAGCCTAGTTTCATCATTATTCTTTTAAGCTATACCTTTAAAATGTCCTGTTAAGATCCATATCTTAATTATATATTGGTTTGAATGCACCATGGTCTGAGAATCACCTATCCATTTCTTCTTCAATTATGGGTCTATAGTTTACCCGTTATCACAGGTAGTACTCATTCTGGTTATCATGTTTGAATGTTTGTGGCTTCAATGTATTAAAAAATAGAAGGAACTATGTAAGTCATCAACCCTAATTCACTCATTTTAAAGAAGAGAAATCTGAAAGAGAAATTAAATTATTTGACAAGGGTAACAGCTGGGAAAAACTGAGGACAGGTCCACAAAGAGCTTACTATATATATGGAGAACTGTCTCTTCTTCAGGTGCAATGAAAGAATGTTTTCCTTTTTCACTTTTAGGACTGCTAATAGGAACACAATTTGGATAAAACAATGAGTTCCTTTTCTAAGGAGTTTCTTTCTACAGGAATATTTTTTTATGCTAGTGTAGAGAATGTACACTTGTGATAGAAACCTAGTGAAAATTAATTACATGCCATATGTTCTATCATAAAATTAGAAATGGCAATAGGACTATATGATACCCAGCAGATGGCATCATACAAATATACAAATTGTTGATTTTTTGCTATTATTGAAATGTTCCAAAATTGCAACTTTAAAAAAAAATTGATCTTTTCAGCTTCTAATCCAATTTCTTATATCTAGTGTTTATTCTTTAGTGGCCCTAGCTGCTATTCATACAATTTGCTTATTCATCTGTTTCCAATGAATTGAAGATATTCAATTTTTTTCTTTTCTATAACTAAATTTCTCTTAGTCTGCTTACACACTTTGGGGTATATTTTCTTTTCTCAAGATAGCAGATTGACTCGAAAGGCTTTAGCAGTTATATAACTAAACCGTGAATAGGTTCCAGTGAAATCACAGAAATATTAGGAATTAGTATATTAATTATATAATAATAATAATTATTGCACAATGTATTATTATGTCACAATCATAGGACAATATGTGATTATTATATTGATATTTAGTAATTATATATAATTATTATATAATATATTAGTATAATTATTATAGGGAATCTTGGATGAGGAAACTCTACCAATGCAAGTTAGCATCACTTCTGCAACACATATTACTTTTTGCTCTTGTCTGTTTTCAAGACTATCATTCTTGAGCTCTGAAAAAAAGAAATGGTCCTTCCCCTTTCCAAGTCCAACCATTTTACTCATGCACTTTTTTCTATCCCATCTCTTTCATCAGCAGATTGCATCCTTAATTATCCTTCTATTCTCTCATCTCTCTAACAACTAGCTCTTTCCCTATTATCTTTAAAGATTATAAGCATCCTTTATTTTAAAAAAAAATCTTTAAGGATAATTTAACATCTCCATAAACTGTTGTTTCACATCTCTCCTCTCTTTCTCAGTTTAATTCCTTGAAAACGCTATCCACAATCACAGCTTCCCCCGTCTTACTCCTCAGTTCCTCACTTGGCTTTCTACCTTATCACTCACATGAAATAACTCTTGTCAAGGTCACCATTGATCTATTAATGGCCAAATCTGAAGAGAGGGGGGAAAGGAGAAAAATAAGGAATGCTCTGTGTTGCCCAATTGGAACTGACAAGTTGGATCCTCAGTAGGGCAGTTACTATTACTGATAGGTTGTTTTTATCCTTCTTCCTTGAAAAGGACCATACAGCCCTCCCTCCCTTAAATCCAATTAATCACTTGCAAGTAGGAATAATACCAAATTGGCTCAGTGGCCATGGCTGTCAAATATTAAGGTTAAAATAAGCAAAAAATGGCCGAGATTCTCTCTAAATGCTAAAATGTTCTCTCTCATAGCTTGATCTCAGGCTGTACTGAGGAAAGCAGAGCAAGTAATGACTGAGCAGCACAAAGAGGGACCAATATCTCTACCAATGAGATGACAAATCATTGAGCTATTGTATCATAATATTAGATCTGGAACTTTGTATCAGTTTGGTAGAAATTGGAAGCACTATTTATGAAACAGAATTACCAACATATTTCTCATATTTATTTGTTTTTTAATAATTTGCTTTTCAATTAGAAAATTAGACTTGAGTCTTGGCTCCTTTCTAAATTATTAAGATAAACTCTCTTGACATAAGACCATTGGAACTAAAAAGGAACAGAGTTTATATAATATTTTTTCTTATATTTCAGTAAAATAAACAAAGGCCAAGAAAGAGAGGTGGTTACTGAATAAAATGTGGGACTTATACAAAGCATTCATTTATTGTCAAGAACAACTTAAATTTAACCTTTAGTAAAAGCATCACAAAATATGAATTAGAAATGGAAAAATGTTCTTCTATTCCCATTATTGACATCTCAAAGCATATCTCTAAACTGCCTATTTTTTTTTAATAGGTAGGAAGCTTGATTACTGTGTAATTTAATGGCACTTTTACTCTGATCTAGAGAGGAATTTAGCATTAATAATGAAATTGATCTTTCCCTTATATAGTAATTTTAAACTTCTAAACTGTGTTTGTTTATGTAGTCTGATTTAATCTCATAAGAAACCTCTCAGGTATGTAGGACAAGTATTATTAATTTTGTTATTGATGCTTCTTGTTTGCACATCACCTATATTTACTGATGTAACACTCACTCTTCCCATTTCAGAGCCATCTATTGTAGCAAAGGAGAGGAAAAAATAAAACAAACAACAAAAAAACTGCAGCAAAACTAATCAACACATCAATCAAATCTGATGTTGTATGTACTATTTCATACCCATAGTTCCTCACTTCTTCAATATAGAAGGGATGTGTGTCTCATGTCTATAACCTTGAGGTCAAATTTGTTTCTTATAATTTTGCAGAATTCATTTTCATTTGTTTCATTGTTAGTATTGCTGGTTTTATTGTGCCAGTCATTGTCGAGGTCACATAACTGGAAAATGGCAGGTTAAGGTTTTAGGTGCATTGATTCCAAACCCAATATTTTTTTAAGGCAGTTAATGGTATAATAGTGAGAGCACAGACTTTAGATCCATCAAGACAACTTCATATCTTGCCTCAGATATTAATTGTATGGCCTTGAGCAAGTCACCTAACCTCTGTCTGCCTCAATTTTCTCATCTGTAAAATGAAAACTAAAGGTTATAGTAAGGATTTTATGAGAAAATATGCATTAAGTAATTCGTAAAATTTGAAGTGCTAAATGAGTGTAAACTACTACCATCATTACTATTATATCTATAATCTGCAAAAAAAAGGTAAAAAATTGTAGACTAAACAAGTAAATCATCTTGGAAGAATATTCATGATTTGCTTTTTACTTTTTACCATGCTTATATTAAATATATCAATAACATTTCTGTTGTATTATAAAAACTGAGATGTTAAGATATTACTGCAAATAACAGACATTCTCAAAGTACAAATTCCCATGCCATCAACAGAGGAGCTGTTCTATCCAAATATAGCTTGACTGGATTAAAACTATACAAAGATTGCCCAGCCCCTGAGAAAAAAGACAACTAGAAACTTGCTTTATGGGGAGTAAATTACATGCATCAGCTTAAGATAGGATTTCAAACTGCATTTTATTTCTCTCACACACAATTAACTTCTAGTGAAGCAGACACACTTTTCAATCCTTTGCCTTAACTAAGGTTCTGTGGGAGCTCAAGGTGAGTCAGAAGGCAAGATAGAGCCAAACTATGAAAGACTGTTCCCAGAACAACACAGGAACTAATTTAGGCCCTTGTTCTTTTTTGTAAATACCTCCCTATTAAGAGAGATGGTATTAACTTGCTTTTGTAAGAGTTATGGAAAGTACATTCTTCATTTGTAAGATAAACTTCACAAGCTCAGAAGGATAAGTTACAGATCTAGCAGAACTTGGACCTAATTGTCAGTTGCCAAAAATACCACATATTTTAAAAATGTATATGTTCATGTAAAACTTTCCTATTATAACTCATATTTATCTTTGGAAGGTTATTTTCTATCAAATCTTTTAGCAACCTTAAAAAAGTCTAATAAATTATGGGTAATTCCATTTTAACTTGTTATTATTCAGAATCTCCCTCTCCCCATAAGTCAGTTGATAAACATTTATTAAACACCTACTATGTGTCAGGAATTGTGTTATGCACTGGGGACATGAATAAAAGCAAAACAAAATCCTTACTTTCAAGGAGTTTATAGTCTTATGGGGTAGATAACATGCAAACAACTATATACAAATAAAGAGATAATCAATAGAATGAGGGCACTGTCATTAAGGGGGATTAGGAAAGGGTTTTGGTAGAAAACAGAATTGTTTTTGTGTCTTGAGGAAAACTAGGGAAGCCAGGAGGTTACAGATAAGGATCAAAGGTATTCCGGACATGGAGGATAGCTAGTGAGTACATTCTAGGTGAATTGAAATATCTCCTTTAATAAACATTGTGGAAGCCAGTGGATTAGAGTTATTTGAGTGTAGGGGCTAGAGCATGAAATAATCTGTAAGAATATTGGAAAGGTGGGAGAAGGCAAGGTTGTAAAGGGCTTAGAATGCCAAAGAGAACATTTTATATTTGATCCTGGAGACAACTGGGAGCAACTGGGAGTTATTGAATAGTTAAATGGCATGACCATACCTGTGCATTAGGAAGATCGATATGGCAGCTGTATGGTGGATAGAATGCAAAAGGAAGTAGGGAGATCTCAAGCATAGATTATAGTAATAGCCAGCTGTTTTGTCTCCCTGTCTCTGACAACTTTAGTTTTAAAAAATCATTTCAGGAAGATTCAGAAGAATTTGAGCTTTTAAGACTTATTTAATAAGGATGTCCATGTGATGTTTCTTTATGTTTTTTTTTAAATGGTTATTTTCTTAATATTGCCAAATTCTTACTTTTCTAATTTATTCTTAAGGAAGCCTAGGGAAAAAATGCAACAAAACATGCTTCAAATTTATTGATTCTATCCTAATACATTTCTCTTTTAAATCCATTCAGCTTTTCCAATTTAAAAGCATTTGTTTTTTTTGAGACAGATCTAAACGAATAAACAAAAGAATGGTTAATTCTTAAATGAAAACTAAAATTCCTCGATGTGTTTCATTCCTCAACTTTCATATATTTATAGTTGAACTAATATTATTCAAATTTGGGGGATTTTTAGCATATAATAATCTATTAATTCAATACTTTCTATAAATAACAAATGGATAGAACCAATAAGATCTAAGTTTAAGTCTTGCCTCTGACACATACTAGCTATATGTGTTTCATGGAAATCAAATAACTTTTCAATGCCTTAGGCAACTTTGTAAGTTGTATAAGTTGCAGAGAAGCTGTTTACCAATATGGATAATAATTTCATGTATTCTGCTTTATTTAATTTAAAATCTAAAAGTGCTATTCTCTCTTAATTCTTAATTTTTACTACACTCTCAGCTCTAGCTTCCCATTATCTCCACTGAGATGTTGACTTTTCTATCTGCTTTGGTAGTTTATTGGTATCACAATAATTTGCAAATTAATTTAGTATCATCATTTTTATTATATTGTACCACCCAAGCATGTGTAATGAATATCCCTATAATGATTTAAGGGAGAAATCTTAAACATGACGTCCAGGAGTTTATGGTTTTCTAGGTCATTATCTGATAGGAATTCATTTCTCTTTTACTTTGACAACACTGATTTTCCATTCTTCATTTCTTTAAATAGTGTTTTGTATTTGTATTTATGTAAGTCTTGAATGTGCCTTAGTAGGTTGACTCCTACGTGTTTCATACATTGAATTTTACTTTGAATGGATCTTGTCTTTCCTTGATTTTATTATTACTATCCAGGGATATGACTGATTTTTAAAAACTGATTCTATCTCATTATACTATATTGAAATTATCATCTTAATATATTTCTTTATTGATTTTCTGGAGTTTTCTAAGTAAATCATCATTTCAGAAAATAGAGATAATTTTATCTCCTTATGACCTAGGATTATGCTTTTAATGCCCTTAGCATATTGATATTATTAACATTATCTAGAACAAATAATATCATTTAAGAATGGGGAAAGGAAAAATACTTTAATACTTTCATACTCCTGTTTTTAGGAGAATGATTTTCTAGTAATTTTCCATTACCAATAAAACTACTTTTTTGTTTTGAGTAAATGCTTTAAAACCATATATTAACTACTCATTCTGTGCTTATGTTTTGTGGAGTATTGATCAAAAATAAATATTGTCCTTTATTAAAAAAAACCTAACCCTTTTAGTTATAGGTATAATCATGTGCTTATGATTGTTTTTATTTTAATATGGTTGATTATATTGTTTTCCCAAAATTGATACAACTTAACATTCTAAGTTTAATAAGTCTAACTTGGTTATAATAAGTATTTTGGAACTTATGTTTTGGGATTTAATATTTTTGTTAGAGTTTTACTTTAAAATTTTTGTCAATATTCATTAATGATATTGGTTAATAGTTCTTTGTTTTTTCTTTCTTGACTTATGTTTCAACTATATTAGAAGGTTTTGTAGGGTGTTTTCTTTTTAATTTCTGAGAATAATTTGTCTAGCAAAATTATTATTTGCTCTTTAAATAGCTGATAAAATTCACTGATAAATCTCTGGATTAGAATTTTCCTCCCCGTGATAGTTCCTTTATGGCTATTTCAATTTCTTTTTCTGATGCTTTTATTTTCTATTTTTATTTCATTTTCTCTTATAGTTTATATTTTTGTAGCCATTCTTTCATTTCTTTTAAATCCTGAGTTTTTCTGACACATAAATATGTATAGTAGTTTTTGGTTTTTCATTTTATTTCTTTTTCATTGTGATTTCATTTTTTGTTCTTATTCATTTATTTTACTTGTATGCAACTCTACCTGACCATATTTGGGGTTTTCTTGGCAAAGATGCTGGAATTGTTTGTTTTTTTTCCTTTTCCAGCTTATTTTACAGATGAGGAAATTGAGGCAAGCAGAGTTAAATGACTTGTCCATGATCACATAACTACTAAATGTCTGAGACTGGATTTGAACTCAGGTCTTCTCAAAACCAGGCCTGGTGCACTATCCACTGTGTTGCCTGATTGCTCTGTATTTTTAATCTATCTTTCTATTTTTAGTAATTAGATTTTCTGCCTTTTTTATGATTAGTTAAAAGTTTATCAATCTTGCTATTTTTTCAAATATCAGCTTTCTTTTTTTTTCATTTTATCTATTCTCCTCTAGTTTTCAAGATTTCCTCTTTTGCATTTATTTTGTATTTATTGACTTTCTAATTTTAAAATTTCATATTTAAATTACTTGTCTTCTCTTTTTCTATTGATAAGGTATCATTTCAGATATATATTTTTTTCTCTGAAAACTCCCTTTTCTACATTCCACAAATTTTGTTATGTCATTTTATCATTTTCATTCTGCCCTTTCTTCTAATCTCAAAATATAGCTTTTTAGTTATTATATTAAGCTTCACCTTTTCCACTTAGCATTCATTGATTAAGTCATCTCCCCTAGAATCAGAATATTATATTTTGAGACTTTGAACTCAAACATTAGGTTACATTCTATCCAATATATATGTGGCACTTGAAATAGACCAGCTAACTGTTTTCTTGGTGAAAGCACCATTCCTCCAAACAAATGCCTCTCAAATAAATCTAATGTAGTCTGCACACTAACTCAATTTTATCAGTTCAACTAAGGGTGATCAGGCCCTGGTGAAATGATTCACTCTAAACAAATTCACAAGAGACTGCTTTACAAAGCTGAATGCCAATTTATTAATTTACATTGGGTTATATCACTGCCAAGTACACTTGCTATTCCCAGCAGGGATAGCTACTTGAGCAATCAAATTAAAATCTGAAAGTTGCTTTGTAAATATGACATCAGAGCAAAGGGAGTTAATCTTCAGATAAATTTTCTTTAGGTGCTGGTTACCTTGTGGGCCACCTTTCTCCACAAGTATTATATCTCTCATTTGTTATTAATAATCAAAGGGTCATTAAATGAAATGACCTCTGTTGTTACATCTTCCAATTAATCTTGCATGATCTTGAAGAGAGCCTTGAAGGCAGCATTTTGATTTACTGAGACAAATCCTTTTTAATAGTCTACAAACAATTAGCACAATTGATTTTGCACTTTAGATACTTTTGAGTCAATTATATGACTGTAAATTCAGAGTTTGCTGTGGAATATCATTTGGGAAAACCACTCTTTCTTATACCCTTTAAAAATAACTTTGATGATGTTCTTATAAATTATTCTGTTGCAGATTTTGTAGACATATGTTTTTAAACCTATTGTATTTTCTTAGTCATATAATTTTTAAAAATTAAGTCCATTTTTTGGTAATCAAATATAAAGATGAAGTTCTACATTGATCAAGTTTCCTTCAAATATCAGTGCTTCATTCACCCTCACTTCTAGGCATTCTACTCCCAGAAATCAGGAGTAACTCATATACTCACAATTCATCTATACTGTATGGGACATCATTTTATCTTATTGCCTTTCATCATTGCTAGCACATGAATAAATGAATTAAAAAGTAATATTAAGTGGGCCACTTAAACTATACTAAACACTTGTGATAAAAATACAAAAGCAGAGACAGTCTCTGCAATCAAGAAATTTTTATTTTAGTAGAGGACAAAGCACACTTAAGTATTGACCAAAGGGGTGTGACTCAGTCTGAAGAGATATGGCAATGTTGAATAGTGTTGTAAGGGAGCAGACTGACAACTCCAACCCATCTAGGAGTAAAGGCAGAGTTGAGTCGATCATGGTTCTTGATTTCAGAACTGTATATAAAAAATGGGGGAAGGTTACCCTCATGGCCTTGGAGCTGTGGAAGAGAAATCCATAGTGTAACAAGTGCTGCCCAAGTATCAAACTCTCACTTGCAAAACATAGTATAACCACTGCCTCTATTTGTACTCCCATACTCTTTCCTCCCAGAACCAGTAACTACTAATCAACATATTTCAACCCTAAGATTACTTATTATTCTTCCTAAATATCTGTATTGAGCTGCCAGTACATGCTTCTATTATGCATAAAAGTGAAGGATGAGAAATTTTCAGGGAAGGGTAACAAACTTATACCTCCCTCATTTTTTCTCAGCCCTATATCTCATAACAATGATATGTATGTGTCTTTCAAATCTGATAAACAACTGGTAAGTACTTGCTAATAATATTGGCTTTCATAGTTTCCTTTCACTATAAGCTTAAGAAATTAACTTTCAATCTAAGCTTAGAAGTAATTAGTAAACATCCTTAGAACTATAAAAAAACCACTACAGGTACTAGCTACCATATTGCTTCTAAGTCTTAACTAGGACAGACACCAGTGCTCCCCACAATCAAAAATGTGAGCATTTCATGTTTAATTGAGAATAGTGATGATGGAGACTTACCAGAAAACCATTCAAGAAGAGATACATAGTCTCCAGCTGGACAGAGAGAGAGAACTTGCTATAAGGACGAGCATGAGACATATTTGATAGAATCTTTATGAAGGTGGTAATTTGTTCCTAAAAGGTTCAATATTTAAATTATTTAATCATTTATTAAATTTGAATGCATATATTGATGAATTTATTAGTGTTGAGCTGTATTGAGCTGCCAGTACATGCTTCTACATAAATACAGCAATACCTAATATTGTTTTGGGTTTATACATGTACTATGAGTTATACCTCTTACCTTCCTGGCCATTCATTCATATTCTTCTTTACTGTATTATTATCCATATTCTACTTCAAATGTGAGGGTATATTATATTGGACCTTTTTTTCTCCATTTCTTTCTTTTTTTTTTTCTCCTTGTGAGCTCATCAACTCTCATGGTTTCAACTATGATCCTTATTCAGCTTATTCCTAAATTCATCCCTAATTTACCTGACATCATTGATGATTAAGGGAGACTTGCCAGAAAACAACCTAAAAGGGAGATTATATGGCTATGGGCTGGGCATGGAAGGAACAATTGTTATAATTATCAACATGAGATATGCTTTCCAGGACCTTTAGAAATCAAACAAATTAGTTTGTTACTAAAGAGTTTGAAATTTACATTGTTAAACAAATTGATAAAGTTTGATTTCATGCATTGTATAGTCAGCCTTAATAAGCATATGAAAAAGAAAATTATTTTTTGTGAATGTGTTGTGCATTATAACAGCCCTCACATGTGGAGGAAGTCTTAGAAGAGGATGAATGAGAAATATTCCATAGATCTATGTGAGGAGAAGCTCATATTGCATCTGATTGCTGGTCAATTGATGACCAACTAGTATAGGGATCCAAGAGGACTATGTCTAGCTTTTAGAAGGTCATTAAATAATTCACAAATGTAATAAATGAGGCTTAAAGCAGCAAAATGGGAAAAATGGAATGTGGTGAGATGGGGAAGAAACTATTCCATTCTCTTTTCCTTTGAAAATAAAATGACTTTGAGGCAATTTTCCACCAATATTGTCTTTGGGAATACCTGGGCACAAAAATTCTGATAAAAGGACTAGAGATCACTACAAATGACAAAGTTGCTTTCTACTAAAAAGTTGTAAAGCACACTACTGTTAATTTCATTTTCAGTGTAATAGAGAATCGATTTAACTTATGTGTCAGTCTTCTTTTAGGTAATGTGAAGTTGGTAAAAGATTAGAATCTCAGTGGGATGAAGATCAAGCCATGACTTTTTTTCTTTTTGCAGTTTTTAATTAATTTATCTTTGATACACATTGTTTTATGAGTCATACTGGGAGAAAAAAATCAGAGCAAAACCACAGGAGAGAAAAAAAAAAAAAAAACAGAAAAAAAAAGTGAGGATAGCATGTATTGATTTACATTCAATCTTCATAGTTCTTTTTCTGGATATAAATGGCATTTTCTATCCAAAATTTATTGGGATTACTTTGGATCACTGAACCACTGAGAAGAGTCAAGTCTTTTATAGTTGATCATTGCACATTCTTGGCTGTTATAGTGTACAATGTATTCCTGCTTCTACTTGTTTTTTCTCAGAATCAGTTCATGTGAATCTTTCCAGACATTTCTAAAATTAGCTTGTCCATAATTTTTATAGAACAAGAATATTCCATTATCTTTATATACCACAACTTATTCAGTTGGACATCTACTCATTTTCCAACTATTTGCTAAAAGAGCTGCTACAAACATTTTGCACATGTGTGTCCTTTATCCTTTTTATGATTTCTTTGGGATATAGACCCAGTAATGGCACTGTTGGGTCAAAGGGTATGCACAGTTTGATAGCCCTTTGGGAATAATTCCAGATTGCTCTCCAGAATGTTTGGATCACTTCACCAACAATATATTGGTGTCCCAATTTTCCTGCATCCACTTCAACATTTATCATTATCTTTTCCTGTCTTCTTAGCCAATTTGAGAGGTGTGAGGTGGTACTTGAGTTGTTTTAATTTGCATTTCTCTGCTCAATAGTGATTTAGAGCATTTTTTCATATGACTATAGATGGCTTTAATTTTGTCATCTGAAAATTGTTCATATCCTTTAACCATTTATTAATTGAGGAATGACTTGTATTCTTATAAATTCGACACAGTTCCATATATATTTTAGAAATAAGATCTTTCAGAAAAACTAGTTGTAAAGATTTTTCCCAGCTTTGTACTTTCCTTTTAATCTTATTTCTGTTGCTTTTGTTTGTGCGGAATCTTTTTGATTTAATGTAAATAAGAATTGCCCATTTTGCATTAATAATGTTTCCTAGTTCTTCTTTGGTCACAAATTCTTCTCTTCTCCAAAGATTTGATAGGTAAACCATCCCTTGTTCTCCTAATTTGTTTATGGTATCATCCTTTATGCCCAAATCATGTGCCCATTTTGACCTTATTTTGGTATAGGATGTGAGATATATATCTATGCTGAGCTTCTGACATCATTTTCCAGTTTTCCCAGTAATTTAAATCAAATAATGAGCTCTTATTCCAGAAGCTGAGGTTGGGGATTTATCAAATACTAGATTGCTATAAGCCTTGATAATTGTTTTGTATGTATCTAATCTATCCCAATGATTTACCACTCAGTTTCTTAGCCAATACCAAAGGGTTTGGATTATTGCTGCTTTATAATATCGTTTTAGGTTTGGTACTAGTAAGCTACCATCCTTTGTATTTTTTTCATTAATTATCTTGATATTCTTGACCTTTTGTTCTTCCAGATGAATTTTGTTATTATTCTTTCTAGCCAAGCCATAACTTATTATAGTTATTTAGACCCTAGACAGAAGTCTGGACTTAGTCACGGAAAGAGAAGGTTGGGAAGTTTCAGAAGCCTGGTAGAGTCCATGTCACGAAGTTTTGGACTTCTGGAATAAGTGGAATAAGAGTGGCTAAGCATTATTTACTATTTAGTGACCTACACAATTTACAACTCTTCTGGAAGCTACCACCCATCTCCCATCCCCCCCCCCCAAAAAAAAAAAACCCAAAACATCTAAAGCTGGTGTAAAACAAGGTCTCTCATCAGGGAAGCACCTTTCTTATACAGGTAAAGAAAACGAACTTCCTAGAGATGAAGTGACATTCCTGAAGAGATAATGAAGGCAGAGCTGAGATTCTTACCTGGGTTTTTTTACTTCAAATAAGAGTTTCATTCTCTTATACCACATTGCCTCTATTGTGTGTAAATTCTTTTTATTTTCAGTAACAGAGAATAGCGATTTCTATTATTCTTTTTAAATAGGGCTGGAGGTGGGTGGGTGTTATATCTTATTCTGGAGGTTAGAGTCATAGATCTAGAACAAAAGAGATGTAAAGATTATTTGATGTAGCATCCTTATTTTCTAGTTGGGCAAACAGCCTCAAGGAGGTTAAGTAACTTGCCTATCTGTTCAAATTCAATTCACCTACAAGTCAAGATCTTTGAGAATGAGGGTGCAATAATACAAACAACAACAATCATACAAGTAGCAAGTGACAGGATTAACTAGAAACTGTACTCATACTCATGAACTATAACTCCAAGTTCAGCCCTTGATTATTAATTGCCCCTTATCCATTGACTATATTACATATAAGGCTGTGACTATGAAGTAATATGTCTTTTTAAAAATACGAAAATAATCTATAACTTACATATCTAAATGAACCCTATCCCTTTCAAACATGGAATTTAAAAATCTGGGCATTTATCAAGATGCTTCTATCATGTAAAGCATAATAAGATCTCAGAAAACTGCTTGTAGAGCCAAAACCATAACTTTCTGTGTATTCTTAATGGTGATGAATTGGGTGGGCTTGATTTTATTGAATAATTAAAAGTTATTTGAAGCCAAGAATGGAAAATAATCAAGCTGAGTAATTATGTGATTGGTCAAAAACAAAAAGATCACTAATCATTGTAGATATAGCTATATATATATATATATGTATGTATATATACATATATGTGTATGTGGGGGGGGTAGAGAGAGAGAGAAAGAGAGAGAGAGAGAGAGAGAGAGATATCTTGAAGTTTTCTCTGAATATGCTATTTCCTCTAGTAGAATATAAGGTTTTTGAAGAGAACTGTCTTACTTTGTATTCTTCTCAATTAGAGTATTTGGCATATAGTGGTGATGTTGTTCAGTTGTCTCAGTATTGTCTGATTCATTGTGATCCTATTTGGGATTTTCTTCGAAAAGATACTAGAGTGATCTGCCATTTCCTTCTTCATCTCATTTTACAGATGAGGAAACTAAGGCAAATAAGGTTAAGTGATTTGCTCAGGGTCACACAACCAGTATTTGAGCTCTGAGTTTGAACTCTAAACCTGATATTCTGTGCACTGTGCCATCTAGCTGCTCCATAGAAGGTATTTAATAAATGTTTGTTGATTGACTAAATAATAACAAAAGGAACTATAAAATAACGAGACATTTTCTTGAGTTGGTTCTGAAGACAGTTCTGAAAGTAGCAACAGATGGAGTCTGATAAAAGGAACCAAGACAGGAATAAAATATACGACCTCTCCTAATGATATCTTCTACATGGACAAAATTTATTTGAATTTATATGGGAAAGGGGAAGAAAATCAGTTTTTTTGTGTTACTCTTCTACATATATTGCTCTATTTTGCTATTTATAGCTTAAGACACATAAAATGATGCTTTTTTGATTGGTTGGATTAGGATTCTTTCTAGTAATTTCAGGTCTTACACTAATCCTGCACAGATTATCCCATCTCTGGATATGTCATCTTGGATAAGGCCCTCAAATGAGACTGCCTTTCCAGATCCTTTTGGATCATCATCTGGAATGATTTCTTCAATAAACTAAGGTTGTATATGCAGCAAACATTTGAAATGTTTTCTTTTAGTTATGTAATGGAGAGGGCTTAAAAGCATCAGTCACTTCATTAAAATGTTTTCTTAGCTTCAAGGGCTTGAAAGCATTTTTATTATTTTCCAACATTATTTATCCTTACTTTGCACATGAATGAAAAGCAGCAACTAAAAGAGAAAAGCACTTAATTCCTGTAATTTCTGAAATATAGTTACACCTCATTTATCTGGCATTGCCAAGGAATAAACTATTTTGCATAGATAGATTTTTCAGATATCTGAAGTATGTCTACTTTAAGCTCCCAAACTTAAAAAAAATTAACCATTTTTACTGAAATCTTTCTTCCACAGGAATTTTGAATTCAATGTCAGACACTTTCCATGTCAGTTGGTTTTGTTTAAATGTTTTTCTTGTAAGAAGAGAAACCTCACTTGGGAATGGGAGGAGGGGGGAATAAAGGATTTATTTTGCAGTGACTGAGATGTAAACACTAAAGGTATCAGTAAAACTTTTAAAAATAAAATAAAATGTATCACATTTATCTGAGTTCTTTTAAAATTTTTATTGCCATCTTTTATTTTTATGTCACCTTCATTTCTAACTAGGTCTCTCCCTCCTCCCCTATCCAGTGAGTAATCCCTTGTAACAAAATTTACAAAAGAAACAAAAAGCATCTCTGGAGCTTGAGAGTAGATACAATATTCCACACTCAAGTCTCCCATATCTGCAAAGAAAAGGGAGTTACTGCTTTCCTGAGTTGTCAAGCAGACTATGCCAAGCAGAATATGCCAAGCAGAATTTAATCTTTTCATCATGATTTAGGCAGATAAACCCTTTTTTGCAAGACAATTGGGATTGAGTGACTTGTCTGGATTCACACAGCTATAAAGTGGTACGTGTCCAAGGTCAGATTTGAACTCCAGTTTTTCTGACTCCTGAATTGCTCTAATCATTGCAGCATCTAATCGCCCCAACCCTGTAGCTCTTACTGGGCTTTAGCTTTAGGATTAAAAATCCCCTTACTTTTCTCAAGGAATTTTGGGCAGGAACTTTTTCACTACATGACTCATCCTCAGTTTTCAAATGGATAGAAGAAACTATGATGGGAACTGCTATTTTGGAACTGATTGCAACTAAAGAGAAGGAACTACTTGTTGAAGTATAAATGCTGAGTTTATTAGTAGGAAGTAATTATATTATTTTGGAGTTCACATCTATAATGGGAATCCAAGAAAGAGAGTGCCTATAGGTAGTTTCAACTGGGCTTATATATGACTTTTCTGAGAGAATGCTTGGAGGAGAGGATTGCTTATATTTCCACAGATAGAAAAGTAATCAGATGGGTGCTAATGAGCACCTTGAGAGAGACAGAAAAAGAGAAAAACCTGGAAACAACGGAGAAGACCTAAGAAACATCTGACACTGAAAAAGCATGACTGATAATGAAACTGTTGCAGAACTTCAAAACCCTTAGGAATCATTGGATTTCTTGAGATGAAAAATTGTTGATAAGACTGATGCAGGACTTCAAAATCTGCAGGGATCATTGGATTCTCTGACACATGAAGTAATGGACAATAGATTGGTTTTGGACTATTTCTAGGACTTATGGACATGTATAATTCCTTATGATGATTCATGTTGTTTGTTTGTAATACTCCCCATGTTGATGAATTTATGTATACCTGTTTCAAGTGAGACCCTTCAGAAATCTGCTAAACTGGTTTGATTCCCCCTTCCTTTGATGTTTGCATCGCCCTTCCTGAGATGTCAGGGAAGGTGTGATCACCTCCTTTTTTAGTGTTCTCATCCCCTTTTCTGAGAAGTTAAAAAGGACATGATAACTTTTTCTTTGGGGTTCTCACCTTCTTGAGAAGTCAGGGGAGGGCATGACCACCTATGTTCTAAAACAAAAGAAAGGAGGAGATATTGTGGGCCAGAACTCTGTTCTTAAAACAAAGATTCTTACAAGGTAGTGGAATTGATAAAGACAATAGTTGTCTAGTTCAGTACATGTACTTAGTACTTAATATAATTCCACAGCATTCATACTTAGGATAATGTAATTAGAATAGAGCATATAAGCTGGGATGCAGAGAGAGAGAGAGAGATTCATTCCACCTTTGTGATGGCTGGAGGCTGAAGCACAATCCCTGGGACTCAGAGAGATTCATTTCCATCTTCAACAGCCTTGTGGTGACTGGCCTATCCTCCTGTTCCCCCTACTGAGACCAAGACCGATCTGAAAGGCTCTCCAGAAAGCTGCCCAGCCCCAGGCAAGGAGACGATAAAGAATTTGACTTTAACTGGCTGGCTATTCTTGTGATGATTACTGAACTGAAAGGAAGGCTGCTCCAGAGACCTCCAGAAAACCAACCAAGAGCATTATATCAAAGATCTGTGGTAAATCTCAAATACTCACTGCTGATGGAGATACATAGTAGTGCTAAGGACATGATGCTGGAGGGATGAAGTGAACTCTTCCATTGTGTTCTCAATAGACCATCACCAATCAATGCTGAAGCCATTGACCATATACCTCAGGTGGAAGCCAATCACTCTTTTGCTACACTTCAATGATGAAAAAATTTTGGATGATATTAGGCTTCTCTTATGTGGCAAAGCTCTTGGTGATAATTTTATTCCAGCTAATATTTACAAGGCTAGGGTTCACATGTTTGCTTAAGTTCTGGATAATAGAGCTCTTGCATTTTCCCAGTCACAATGGAGTAAAGTAGGGCTATGTGCTTTTTCCAGGGCTTTTTAGCACTATTTTTTATTCAATATTGTCATAAACTTTCAACAAGAAAAACAGGGTCAGCTAACTCACTGATGATGAATTTTTAAGTTGAAAAGGCTGCAAGCCAAGACTAACAGAAAAACAGTTGGTGAATAACTTTTTGTTCATAGATTAGTGTGCACCAATGCAGCTTCTGGGGATAATGTGCAGTAAAAATGGATTCTCTATTGCTTTTGCCAATTTTGATCTGACAATTAATACCAAGAAAACAAAGTTCTCCACTAGCTAGCATCATGCCATCCATACATGGAACCATTGACTACAACAAATGGAGAATTTTTTTTTTTATTCTGTGGACACATTTATTTACTTTGACAGTATACTTTTCAGGGTATATACATAGATGGTGACATTGATGCATGAATTGTCAGAGCTAACTCAATGTTTGGAAGTCTCTGATGCACAGAATCATTGTGAACACCATATTGTTGTATACTTATGAAACTTAAACAGTATACCAGAGTCATGCCAGAAAAGTGAATTGTTTCCATTTTCATTGTCTTAAAAAGATCCTTAAGATCTCTTGTCAAGAGAAATTATGAGCCACTCAGGTACTTTCTAGAACTGTACTTGCAAGCCTTCAAACTCTATTGTGGAGAGCACAACTTTGATGAGCTGACCATATTGTTCAAATGCCAAAAATACATTTGCCTAAACTTTATGGACTTTTATGGAAAACTCACACAAGGCAAGTGCTCACATGTAGGGCACAAGAAATGATACAGGAGCATTCTCAAGGTTTCTATGAAGATCTTTGGAATTGATTGTGTGATATGGAAGACATTGACACAGGACCATCCAGTATGGTGTGCCTATCTCAAAGGAAGTACTATCCCTGTGAGCAAAGCAGACTTGAAATAACTCAAAAAATGTAAGCTGTGCAAATTTAGAGACATTTTCACTCCAAATATTCATATGAACTATTTGGCTCTGATGCGTTCATACTGATTTGATTGGCCATAGTTGGATACACTATATATTGACCCCAACATAGTGATATCATTTTGGTTCTCTTTGAGAATGTACAAAAACCACTACTACAGTGTGTATGTATGTACGTGTATATGTGTATGTATATATCTATGTGTGCATAGATTTAGTTTCCTCATTTATAGGAACTTTAATATGTCTTCCCTATTTATCTTTCTTGACTACATTCTTTTTATAGTTCTCTTGTGTGAGATTATGATTCTTGTCTTGATTTTTTTATTTTGCTGAAACATGCATTTTATTCAAATTTCTAATTTTAACACTGTGTGAATCTTTATATTTTACACATGCATAATTTATTGTTAGTTCCTGATTAATGCCAATAATGAATCACATTAAGTGGTTGCATTATTTGAACTTGTACTACTTAAAGTTGTACTTATGTGTAAAGTATGGTAATTGACTCCAGTCCAATGGAAATAAGCAGTATGAAATCAAATAATAAACTCTAGATCCGTGGATTCATTATTTACTCTATTCATGCTACAAATTCTTGGATTTTCTTTTCTAACACATTCTGTCATATCTTCCTCTGTTTCATGGGTAAGTTTATTTTCAGAATAGTAGTTTCTTTTCTTAATGATGAGAATAGATTACTCTTGAAACAATAACAAATACATTCTATTTTTAATTAATTTATTTTAATGCACAATTTCTTCTTTAAACATTTTTGAGATGATCTAACTTAGTTGTATGTTATATGAAGCTTTTTGTAGACTCATTTTCTTTTCCACTTTTTCAACATTTTGTAAGGTGATAATGCTTAATTATTTATATCCTCTTCTTCTATTATATTTTGCAGATAAGGTTTAACTCCAAAATAGCATTGTCTTTGGTTGACAAATCTTTCTGTTCCATTAGGAAATCATAGATTTGCTAGGTCTAAGTAATTCCACAGCCTGACTTCTTTATTTTAGCATACTTGATATTGGTTAAGATTCTCTAAGAAATGTTGATAATCAAAGTTTACTTTCTTTTTTTTTTTTTCAGTTAACGGGTTTTTTTAGACCATCAATTTGGAACAATTGTAATATATTTAGTGTTTTCATCTTATCCCTGTCTTTTTCATATTTTGTTGATTTTGACCTTTTCTTGAACCATTGGAAATTATGATTATACACAGATAGCTAATTCTGAACTGACTATTATGTAAGAATGAGCTATTTTCTATCCATTAAGATATAATCAATTTCATTTTTTATAATGTTGTTGGTATTTGCTATGCTCAATGCCTTCTTATTCTTTTCTTAAAGAAAAATTCCCTCACTTATAGATGTGTAAGTTCTCAGCAATTTGCAATTCTTTGGTTTCTCTCATTTTTTAATCCAAAACGATATTCTCCAAAATATTTTCACTGGGCTCCTCTTTCCATATTTTTGCACCAAATTAATCAATTATCAAGACAGATACAGACTTCTTTTGGAAGATCTTCTTAGACTTGCAATACTCTATCTTCAAAAATGTTGAATCATAAACCAATTATTTTCATTTTGTCCTCCTTTGTCTTTAATCATTAAGAAAATTACAAATTGAGAACTCTGCCAATTTCTTTATTTACCTCTCCAAGAAGAACTTGGAGATCCCATTCTTCTATTCATCTGCTAGTGTTTTATGTCTTTTGGTTTTACTTACAACAGTGGTATCAAGATTAGTGGGGTTCAGATCCTACAACACCATTTAATTTGTTGATCATTCGACAAAGATTTCACTTTTTAGAATATTAAGAATTAAATTAATGTTTATGGATTATATACATTAAAATCTGTTTTAATTTCCTTTTCTGTAAAAGGGGGGATAATAGCACTCATCTCCCATGATTGTTGTGAAGCTCAAATAAAATAATATTGTTTAAAGTACTTAGCACAGTGCTTGGCACAAAATAGGTGCTCTATATAAGCTTGCTGCTACTATTATTAAATAATTAAAAGGCTGTCATTGTTCTTAAGGATGTTACAGTCTCCTGGACAGAAAACTGTATAAATGAACTATAGCCAGTAATTTGATAAATTTGAGATAACAAATGAATAGAAGACACTAAAACTAAGAGGTATAAGTAAAAGTTTCCTGAAGAAAGTTAAGTTTTAGATGAGACTTAAAGAAAGCCAGAAATCAAAGAAAGAAAAAAAAGAAGAGCATTCCAAGCATATAATACAGCCCATGAATATGGTTGAAATTGATGGGTGGGATATATCATTTGAATAAGAGCAGCAAGGAGCCCAGTGTTACAGGATCACAAAGAACTGGTTGGGAGGTGTTAGCAGAGAGAGATGTAAGATATAAGAAAATTAGAAAGGTAAGAATGGGCCAGATTTTGGAGGCCTTTGACTGCCAGAATATTTTATATTTTATCTTGAATGTAATAGAGTATCATTGGAGTGTAATGAGTAGGGCAGTTGTGGAGACATACATAGCAAGTTAGGGAAACTGAACTGAAATGTGAGATACATGAAAGAATTTAGTCCATTGCAATATTGAGATTACAAACCTGGGAGACGAGAAGGATGATTGTGGAATATTAGAGAAGTTTGGAAGAGGGATAAGATCAGGGGGGAAGTAATTCAGTGACATTTGAAATCTCTCCAGGACAGTTAGTATGAAATATCCAATAGATTTTAACAATGTAAAATAGAAGCTTAGGAAAGAAACCAGGGGTGAATATATAGTTCTGGAAGTCATCTGCACAGAAATGATAAACCATAAGAACTCATGCAAGGTAGCCAAAGGAGACAGTGGAGAAAGAGTAGAGAAGTATTAGGACCAAGCCTTGGGGTATGTCCACAGTCAGCACAGCTTATGGCATATGGCAAAGACTCAAATATTTGCTGATTGATTAGTCGCTGTTGTTATGTGTAATGGGACTTGTTGAAAGTTTTCTCTACAGCTCTTGAGTTTTCCACATGATTTTCTCCACTCTATGTCAGGAGCCAATGATTAGCACCCCAGTTGCATCTAAAAATTAACACCAATTAGCTTTTCCAAGGGGATATTTATTCCTTACCTACAGCCTGAATTTCCCCCCAATACCTTCAGGGTATATTCTCTTCCATATTGCCTCAGTCTCTCAAGGAGTAACCTCAAAACTTAGCTCAACCTTTGTATTAGTAGCATCTACTCATTTCTGGATGTATCATGACTTCACTATGATCCTTCCACTGCACTGGGCCCCAAAGATCACTCCTGAAGATTGTTCCTCTAGGTAAGAATTACTGAATGAATTTGAAACCCAATCTAGAATTCTGTATCCCCCATTCTCTTGACCTTTTGCTAATTCCACTCACAACAACAGAAAGAAAAGTACAATATTTAAAACCCATTTCTCAGATGATTCATATAATTTCAAAAGAGACAAAGTCCCAAGGCCTTTTGCTGTCCTGATTGGTTTCTCATTATATATTTATAACTTGAGTATACCTAAATATTTCAAATGAAGTAGAACATGGATAATGATCCAACAAAGGAGGCTGAGAAGTTCCGGCATGCAGGAAGTGCAATACACATTGCAAATGTACAACCAATTTACTATTCCACATTCATAGTAGAGATGATCCTAATAAGGTTAATTAAGACTGATATTAAACTGCACTATTAATTCTTACATTCATCAATGCATGCAATGAAACTTCATTGATTTTCAGCAATGCAAATATCAAACACTCTAGGAACAAACCAACAACTTGATTCCTAAGGTCCTGGTAAGCCTATGACAAGAAATTCTGCCCACTGAATGTCTATCATTGAGGTGGAATTCTGACAAATCTGTCAATCAGAGCTGCTCTGTAGTGAACATGTGACACTTACATTTTCAAGTATAGAGAATGCAGAGGTACATCTTAGTTTGGACCTAAGAATGGATTGGTGACTTTCAATGAGTTTTTATAGGTCTGGCTAAGGGTTTTTACAACCCTTTTACAAATTACATTTAAATTCTGCTTGGCAATTGATGACCTAAATTTGGGATGAAAAAGGAAACTGTCAATCAAAACCAACATCATTACTAAGTACTTTTTAGTTGTTTACCAGATTTGGGTGTGAAGAAACATATATCTGTAGTAATTATATACATTATTAATATTTGTTTACTTAATTTGGGAAATAGTTGTATCATTGCAGATCTCTATCACTCAAATGTTTATCCCATTGCAGAAAACAGCTTACATAACAACTACTTAATCAAAAAATAGAGATTTAAAACAACATAAAATTATTCATCCTGTGTTAATATACATATTCCACACTATGGGAAAAGAATCAGGAAAGATCTGTACTTTGAAAACTCAGAAAGGAAAGAGTATCTTGGACAATGAGATGGTTAATAGTTTCATGTGCTACAGAAAAAAAAAGTGAGAAATAGTTATTAAACATGGCAATTAAATATCATTGGAAAGCAATTAAAGTTGAGTGATGAGATGATGTCAAAAATTTTGTTATAAGAGATTAGGGGTTGAAAAGAAGGTGCTAAAAAAATCTTCTCTGAGCAGTTTGTTCCTTGGGAAAAAAAACTATAGGAAGTGGTCTGAGGGGATGGCAGGATATTAAAAGGGCTTTTTGTTTCTTTAATTTTTTTAAAGTTGGGGGAGATTTGGGTATGGTTATAAGTAATAAGGAAGAAGCCAAGAGATAAGGAGAGATTGAAACTTAGGAAAATAGAGAAGATGATTGAAGGGGCAATGTACCAGAGGAATCAGTTAAAAGGGTGTAATGAAGGGCACAAATAGGAAGGTTGGCATTTACAGGGAGAATCACCTGTTCCTTGAGTTTGGAACAACCATGTAAAGATTTAGGATTGCCATTAAAAAGGATGTAAAGTGGAGAGTTGTGAAGTGAGTTCACACGAGATGACTTCATTTTTTTTTAACAGCTAAATATTTGGCAAGATCCTCTGCTGAGATAATAGATCAAGGACTTTTTTCTCTGTAAGGTGAAAAAAGAGAGTTTAAACAGTTGCTATGGTTGGAGAGCAGAAAGGGACAAAGTAAAAGTATTGGCTTTAAATGATGTATAAAATGCCTTTAAACTTAAAATATGTGACATTTTGCCTATATAGGAATTTCCTTCATCTCAGGAAGACCCTTCACCCTCTAAACAACTTGAAATATTGTGTCAAGCCTGGGAATTCCTATAATCTACTGACTATGTGATGCTGAGAAAACCTTAACAAGGATCTTTCAGTGGTTGCTCTAGAGGATTCAGAGAGGTGCACAATTTTGACCTTACACAGTTAAAACACGATTTCTCTCAAATCTTGAAGCATGAATGCACAGTTAGTAGAGAAAGGGTAAAAGAGAACTAGAGAAAATCAGAAACTAAGAAAAGAAAAATTAGAAAGGTGGAAATGTTTTATCTGGTTATTCAGAAAGAATAGAGGAACTTTATCCTTTTATGTTATCCATCATTCACCTTGTAAGGCTCAGTGCCCCAGCCAAGATCAACTTTACTTTGGAATACCCACAGCTCTGTTGTTTTTGTTGTTTATTTATTCATTTGAGGGTTTTTTTTAGGATAAAATATGTTTTTTATATAAATCTATATTCCCTCTTGTTAAAGTAATATTTTATTTTTTCCTCAGTTACATATCAAGAAAAATTTTAGCATTCATTTTTATAAGATTTTGAGTACCAAATTTCTCTCCCTTCCTCTCTGCCTTTCCTCTGCTAAAGGAAGTAGGCATTTTTATATAATGTATACATGTGCTATCATGTAAAGCATGTTTCTACATTAGTTACAGTTATAAAAAAATCAAAAGTGAAAAAAACTAGAAAGAATAAATGAAAGAATATTCTTCAAATTGCACATGTTTAGCATATTAGATTGCTTGCTGTCTTGGAGAGGGAGGAAGGGAGGAGAGGTAGAAAAATTTCAAATACAAGGTTTTGCAAAGGTGAATGCTGAAAATTATCTTTGTATGTATTTGGAAAAATAAAATGCCATCAAAATTTTTTTCAATATGCATTTTAGTTCCATTGCTTTTTGTCTGCTCATGTTTATCATTCTCCTTTGTGAGTCCTTGGTAATTGTTTTCTTGGAGAAACATTTTGTTGTTGAGAAGAGCTGAGTAGTCATTCATAATTGATCCTTACACAATGTTGCTGATATTGGGTACAAGGTTTTCCTTGTTCTCCTTATTTCACTTTGCATTATCATTCAAGTTTTTCCAGATTTTTCTGAAATTTTTCTGTTCAAAAATTCTTATTGTATTATAGCATTCCCTTATATTCATATGACACAGTTTGTTCAAACATTCTCCAATTGATAGGCATCTCAAAAATTTCTGATATTTTGCCTTCATGAAAAGGGATCCTATAAACATTTTTTAACACATGTAGATACTTCCCCTTTTTAACTATCTCTTTTGGATACAAATCTAGTGGTGGTATTACTGGATGAAAGGGATGCACAGTTTGGCTGCATAGTTTTAAATTGCTCTCTAGAAGAGTTGGATCAATTCACAACTTCACCGATAGAGCATTAGTCTCTTAATCTTCCCACATTCTCTCCAATATTTACCACTTTCAATTTTTGTCATGTTAGCCATTTTAATAGATGTGAGCTAGTATCTTAGGGTTCTTTTAATTTTCATTTCTCTAATCAAAAATGATTTAGAGTACTTCTTCATATGCTGATTGATAGTTTTGAATTCTCCATCTGAAAAGTTTTTAATTCTCCATGTGAAAAATTTTGAATTCTCCACTGAAAACTGCCTATTCATATCCTTTGTCTATTTATCAAGTAGTGATGGCTTTTATTCTTATACATTTGACTCAGTTCTCAATATACTTGACAACTGAGGCCTTCATCAAACACTTGCTGTGAAGATTGTTTCCTAGCTTTCTGTATTTTTTTTCCTAATCTTGGTCACATTTGTTTCTACAAAATCTTTTTAATTAAATACACTCAGAGTTATTTGTTTTGCATTTTATAATACTTGCTGTCTCTTCTTTGATTAGGAATTCTTATAATAAGAAGAATTATTATTATCAATTAAGTCAGAACATTCATTCTTTGCCTCATTTCTTTCTTACACAGCCTTAATCATTGAATGGAAGATTGTCCAAGTCAAATTGATACCTATTAATGACCTTACCTTAAAAAAAGCCAGGGTTTTCTACTATATATATGGTCACTTTTTGTTATGGACCAGAACTTTTGTACTTGAAACAAAGACTCTTACAAGGTGCTAACTCAGTGGAGGAAATGCAGGAAGATAGGCCAGCCATTAAGGTGGTGTGAGATGAAGTGAATAAATCTGTCTCTGAGTCTGTTCCAGCTTATATGCTTTATTCTAATTACATTATCATAGGTGTGAATCTTGTGGAACTATATTAAATACTAAGTATATGTACTGAACTAGAGAACTATTAATCACCATGCTAAACTAGATAACCATTGTCTTATCAATTCCAACAAATTAGTATCTTATAAGAATCCTTGTTTCAAGTACAAGAGTTCTGGCCCATAACAACTTTTAGTTACCCTGATTTATATCTGGTCACTGGACCCAAATAGTTCTGGAAGAGAAAATGAGGTTGCTGACTTTACACAGTTCTCCCTCACTCAAGAATTCTATTTACTTTGCATCTCATGACATTACCCTCCAATATCACGGTTGTCTTCAAGAATGAAGAACAAATAATAACAGAATAAGTAAATTAGTTTAGTTTAGACAGAATTGTTGTTTTTATTATATTGAGTCAACCTACACACGAGCAACTGATATTTTTCTAATTGTTAAATTAAGTGAATTTCTCTTTCTATCTTGCTGCTGGGCTTTCTTGATTATTTCAATAAAATTTTGGGTGATACTTTAGAGTTCTCTAAGGATACCATCAAATTACCTTCAAATAGTGATAGTTTGATTTCCTCATTCCTAATTTAATTTCTTTGATTTCTTTTTCTTCTCTTCTTTCTATAGGTAACATTTCTAACACTATATTGAATGAGAGTGATTATAATATGTATCCTTGCTTCAGCCCTGATTTTATTGGGAAGGGTTGTAGTTTGTCCTTATTTCAGATAATATTGTTTGATGTTTTAAATAGATACTTAAAATCATTTTAAGGAACACTCCCTTTATTCCTATGTTGTCTAGTGTTTTTAATAGGAATGAGTTCTAGAATGAACTTCAAATTTATCTTTGCTGGTGGTGAGACTGGTTTATTCTGACCTAGTATTTGTTGAGGTCCCAAAATATAAAAGTAATGATGCTGGTGGGAATAGGTGCTGGGACAAGTATTCAGCCTGAATCATCCAGGGAGTTGCATTTGGTTGTCTTGTTTCTTTTTATTTTTGATTCCACTTATCAGGGAGTTGCAGGCTTAGAGTATCTCATGGATTCTATGCAAAATACTAGGATGGACTGGTTAGATGACCTTAATCAGTTTTATCATTAAACATACCTTGGTTTTCCCTATAAAAAGGGAAACAGTTTTTGCCTTTCCTTTGATTGAGTCTATAGCACTGGAAACTGGTCTGGTCTTTCTAGTTGATTTAATTAATCAACCAACAAGTATTTATTATGTACTTAGAATTTAATAGGGTACTAGATCAACAGAATTGGTCCTAGTTCTTGAAGAGTTTATAATTACATTAAGTAAAATGAGAATGTTTAGAGAACAATATAGTGCTGTATAACTAGGTGTTCAATTGTATGAGTATTCTAGAGTCCAAAGAGGGAAAAGATTTAAAAAATAATTTTTCAATCTTTATTTGTTGATTGCTTGATTACTTAGTATTTGCAGATCATTGTCATTTTTGTTGCGATGGCATAACTGGGTAAACAAATGTTTAGAGATTTGAATGTATGGGAAAAAAACACATGCATGGAAATTGCTCTCTTGACCAGAAGAGGACTGTTTTGTACAAATACTGTGATATTTGTAATGTAATTACATTACATGGTAATGTAATGGTAAAGTTACCATGAGACTGACCTCACTAGATTGTTAATATCTAGCAGAAATATTTATATTCTTTCTATTTTTCCCCACAGATGTATTTTTATATGTATATTAACTATGAATCATGTTGGGAAAGAAAAATCAGAACAAAAGGGAAAAATCATAAAAGAAGAAAAAAACAAACAGGAAAAAAAATAACATAGCATGTGTTTATTTACATTCAACCTTCATAGTTTTCTTTCTGAATGCAGGTGGCATTTTCTATCCAGAGTTTATTGGGATTGCCTTGGTCTACTGAATCCCTGAGAAGAACCAAGTCTTTCATAGATGATCATCGCATATTCTGGCTATTTACTGTATACACTGTATTCCTGGTTCTGCTTGTTTTGCTCAGCATCAGTTTGTGTACATCTTGTTTGTCATATTTTAATAAAACAATAATATTCTATTACTTTCATATACTATAACTTATTCAGCCATTCTCCAATATATGATCATCTACTCATTTTCCAATTATTTGCCATCACAATAGAAATAATGGGCATCCTTATTTCACCCCTGATATTATTGGGAATGCGTCGTGCTTCTGTCCATTACAAATAATGTTTCCTGTAGGTTTTAGATAGATCTGCTTATTGTTTTAAGGAAAACTCATTTTATTCCTCTGAGCTCTAGTGTTTTTAATAAGAATGGGTGCTGTATTTTGTCAAAAGCTTTTTTTTTTCATCTATTGAGAATATCATATGATTTCTGTTGGTTTTGTTATTGATATGGTCAATAATGGCAATAGTTTTCCTGATATTGAACCAACCCTGCATTCCTAGTATAAATCCTACTTGGTCATAGTGTATTATCCTGCTGACAGTTGCTATAATCATTTTGTTAACATTTTATTTAAAATGTTGTATCAATATTCATTAGGGAGATTGGTCTGCAATTTTCTTTCTTTGCTTTGGCCTTTTCTGGTTTAGGTATCAGTGCCTTATTTGTGTCGTAACAATAATTTGGCAGTACTCCTTATTTACCTATTTTTGCAAATAATTATCTTGCTGTACAAGAAAAATAAAATCAAGCCAAAAAAAATTATGAAGAAAATAAAATGCAAACAACAACAAAAAGAGTGAGAATGCTATGTTGTGAACCACACTTATTTCCCACAGTCCTCTATCTGGGTGTAGAGGGCTCTTTTGATTACAAGACTTTTGGAACTGTTTCCATTTTTAAGATCTCTTTGGGATATAGGTCCAGTAGAAACACTGCTGGATCAAAGGGTATGCACAATTTGATAATTCCTTGGGCATAGTTCCAAATTGCTCTCCAGAATGGTTGGATCTGTTTGCAATTCCACCAACAATGTATTAGTGTCAAAGTTTTCTTACATCCCCTCCAACATTCGTCATTATCTTTTCCTGTCATCTTAGCCAATCTGAGAGGTGTGTAGTGGTATCTCATTGAGTCATTTGCTTCCATTTGTTCAATTTTAATTTTTAGTGAATTATTTTCATTAATTAAATAGATCTCCTTTTGTTCATTGGATTTTTTCCATTTCAAAAGTTTGATTCAAAGAGTTGATTTTATTTTCTATTTCACCAAAAGGAATGATTTCCTTCAGATAATTTCTTTGTTTTCTTTACTCATTTTTCCTCTAACCCTTTTTAAAGATTCTTTTTAAATTCTTCCAAGAGAGCCTTACAGGATAGAGACCAATTTATATCACTCTTTGGGTTTCATTAGAGGTTCTTTTGCCTTTAGTGTCTTCAGGGTTTGAGGTCTTTTTTTCTCTGTGTCCATAAAAACTATCCATGGTCAGAGTTCTTTTTGCCTTTTTATTTAGTTTTAAAGGTTGAGGTCTGCTCTTAGGGCACACGGGAGATTGTCCCAAGCTTCCTCTACAGGTGACAGCAGCTTCACTCTCCCCTTAGGCTGTTGCTGCTGGCTTCCTTCCTTTGCTGGTGGGCATGGCCCTATTCCATGTTATATTGTGGTTCAGGGGTAGGTTCCATGAACTACCAAGGAAAAAAGTATATTTCTTTCTGTCTCCATTCAATTTTCTTCAGAGATCTATCATACCTAGTATTTCTAAAATTCTATTGACCTCCTTAACTACTTTCTTATTTATTTTTGGTTTAATTTATCTAGTTCTGATAGAGCAAAGTTGAGCTCCCTCATTAGTATAGTTGTGTTGTCTATTTCTTTTTGCAACTCTTTTAATTTCTCCTCTAGCAACTTGGATGTTATACCACTTGGTGCATATATCTTTAGTATTAATATTATTTCATTATCTATGGTACCCTTTATCAAGATGTAGTTTCCTTCCTTATCTGTTTTAATTAGACTATTTTTGTTTTTGTTTTATCTGAGATAAGGATCTCTACCACTGCTTTTTTTTTTACTTCAGTTGAAGTAAAATTATAAGAATAATTAATAATTTCATCCAAGAGAATGACAATAATGAGTCAACATACCAAAATTTATGAGATGCACCAAAGTAGTTCTTAGGAGAAATTTTATATCTCTAGGTACTTATTTTTATAAAATAGAGAAAGAGGTCAATGAATTGGACATGCAACTAAAAAAGCTAGAAAAAGAACAAATTAAAACATCCCAGTTAAATGCCAAATTTGAAATTTTGATAAAAAATGAGATTAATAAAATTGAAAGTAAGAATAAATTGAAAGTAAGAAAATGAAGGTTGCCTAGCTGAACCAGACCTAAACTATATTATAAACTAGCAGTCATCAAAACCATTTGGTACTGACTAAGAAACAGTAGAATAGGTTAGGTTCACAAGACACAATAGTCAATGATTACAGTAATCCTGTGTTTGATAAACTCAAAGAATCCAGCTTCTGGGACAAGAATTCACTATTTGACAAAAAAAATGCTGGGAAAATGGAAGTTAATATGACAAACTAGGCATTGATTCACACCTGACACCCTATACCAAGATAATGTTGAAATGGGTTCATGAGTTGGACATAAAGGTTGATACTATAAGCAAATTAGAAGAACAAAGATAGTCTGTCTCTCAGATCTGTGGAGAAGGAAAGAATTTGTAACCAAAGAAGAACTAGAATACATTACAGAATGTAAAATGAATAATTTTGATTATATTATGTTAAAAAGGTTTTGTTGAAACAAAACCAATGCAGACAGGATTAGAAAGAAAGCAGTAAAATGGGAAAAAAATTTCACTCAAAGCCTCATGATAAAGGTCTGATAAAGGCTTCATTTCTAAAAGAGAATTGTCTTAAATTTATAAGAATACAAGTCTTTCTCCAACTGGTAAATGATCAAAGGATATGAACAGACAGTTTTCAGATGAAGAAATTAAATCCATTTCTAGTCATATGAAAAAATGCTCTAAATCACTATTGATCAGAGAAATACAAATTAAGGCAACTCAGTGGTACCCCTACACATCTCTCAGACTGGCTAAGATAAGAGGAAAAGATAATGATAAATTTTGGAGGGGATGAAGAAAAAGTGGGACACTATTAAATTGTTGATGAGATTGTGAACTGATCCAACTATTCTGGAGAGCAATATGCTCAAAACTATGCCCAAAGGACTATCAAACTGGGCATAGCCTTTCAGCCAGTAGTGTCTCTACTGAGCCTGTATCATGTGCAAAAATGTTTGTAGCAGCCCTTTTTATCGTGGCAAGGAACTGGAAACTGAGCAGGTGCTCATTAATTGGGAAATGGCTGAATAAGCTGAATAAGTATATGAATGTTATGGAATATTATCGTTCTGTAAGAAATGACCAACAGGATGATTTCAGAAGGGCCTGGAGAGACTTGTATGAACTGATGCTAAGTGAAGTAAGCAGAACGTTGTATACAGCAACAAGATCATGTGATAATCAGTTCTGATGGAGATGGATCTTTTTAATAGTGAGGTAATTCAGATAGCCATATTCCCCTCAAGAGAGGACTGTAAGAACTGAGTATGGATGACAACATTGTATTTTCACTCTTTTCGTTGTTGTTTATTTGCATTTTGTTTTCTTTCTCATTTTTTTCCTTTTTGAACTTATTTTTCTTGTGTAGTATAATTGTGGAAATATGTATAGAAGAACCGCACATGTTTTACCTATATTGCATTACTTGCTACCTAGAAAAGAGGGATGGGAGGAAGGGAGGGAGAAAAAAATTGGAACACAAGGTTTTGCAAGAATAAATGTTGAAAATTATCTTTGCATATGCTTTGAAAGTAAGAAAGCTTTAAATTTAAAAAGTATTAAAAATAAATCCTCTCACTGCCTTTCCCAGACTCCTTTTGAGCTGGGGTTTTCACCCCAGGGGAGACTGACCTTTCCTGACCTTGAGATAGAAAGTGGTTCCATTCCATTCCATTCAGATTTTATTCAGAGGCTGAAGGAAAACTTTATTGAGGGGTAAGGAGTACTTGGTAGAGGTGGTGGTACAAATTCAAAGGATGGTTGCAGATAGAGTAGATGAAGAAAGAGGGTATACCGGGATTAGGGGAAAGTTCAATTAAAGGTATGAAGGCTACAATATATGTAATGTGATATATTTGGGGGGGTGTGTGTGTAAACAAAATTAAAAAATGATCTCTTGATGAGTGTAACACTAAAGCAGAAGGAAGAATTCAGAAAAGACTTCCAGTACCAGATATTAAATAAGCTGTTTTTAAACATTTTAAATAATTTAATTAAAACTAAATACAAAATAAGAGGAAAAAAACAAATAGGAACTGAAAATAGGAAAAAAAAAAAAAAACCAGAACAGAACATTGTCACATGCCCAGGAAAACATCAGGGAAGATTCAAAATATATAATTGTAAATTTCTATATAGGGAAAACATACATAATAATAAAAAAACATTATATTCACATAGGATGCATTCTCCAGTTGATAAATCATCAAAGGATATGAACAGGCAATTTTCAGATGGTGAAATTGAAACTATTTCTACTCATAGGAAAGGGTATTCCAAATCACCATTGATCAGAGAAACGCAAATTAAGACAACTCTGAGATACCACTACATACCTGTCAGATTGTCTAAGATGAGAGGAAAATATAATGATGAATGTTGGTGGGGATGCGGGAAAACTGGGACACTGATGCATTGTTGGTGGAGTTGTGAATGGAGCCAACTATTCTGGAGAGCAATCTAGAATTATGCCCCAAAAAGTTATCAAACTGTGCATACCCTTTGACCCAGAAGTGTTATTACAGGGCTTATATCCCAAAGAGATACTAAAGAAGGGAAAGGGTCCTGTATGTGCAAAAATGTTTGTTGCAGCCCTTTTTGTAGTGGCTAGAAACTGGAAACAGAGTGGATGCCCATCAATTGAAGAATGTCTGAATAAATTGTGGTACATGAATGTTATGGAATATTATTGATCTGTAAGAAATGACCAACAGGATGAATTCAGCGAGGCCTGGAGAGACTTACATGAACTGAGGCTAAGTGAAATGAACAGAACCAGGAGATCATTATACACTTCAACAACAATACTATATGAGGATAAATTCTTATGGAAGGGGATATCTTTGACAAAGAGAAGATCCAATTCAGTTCCAATCGATCAATGATGAACAGAATCAGCTACACCCAGAAAAAGAACACTGGGAAGTGAATATGGATTACTTTCATTTTTTTCTTACCAGCTTATTTTTACCTTCTGAATCTGATAGTTTTTGTGCAATAAGAGAAGTGGACAGATTTGTACACATACATTGTTTTTAAAATATACTTTAACATGTTTAACATGTACGAGGCTACCTGCCATCTAGGGGAGAGGGGGAAGGGAGGGAAGGGAAAAGTTGGAACAGAAGTGATTGCAAGGGACAATGTTGAAAAACTCCCCATGCATATGTTCTGTCAATAAAAAGGTATAATAAAAAATAAAATAAAATAAAATCTTTTTTTGAGCTTTTTATTTTGTGTGTGTGTGTGTTGTGTGTGTGTGTGTGTGTGTGTGTATGTGTGTATTATATTTTCTGGGCAAGGAGCCATTTAACATTACTCTTTGGGGTAGGAAAGACTTTTTTTTTTCCAATGTCCTCTGAAGATAAACCCATTCTCATAGTAAATTTCTATGGTTGGATTCTTTCTCCTTTGTTCACTCATTTTTTAAAAAATTAGAACTTATTAGTGTAACTACCTATTATCCTGGGGTGGGGCAAGATAGTGCCTCTGAATTCACTTCAGCTATCCTCTCTGAACTAGAATCCTAAATCAAAAGTGCCACCATCCTGGAAGTGCCTGCAACCAGAGCTCTGTCTCTATGACACAAATAGGTCTGGTGTTCCTTAGCAGGAGAGATTCCCTTGGTCTTTCTAGACTCAGACCCACCCCAGTTCTCCATGCTGTCCAGGAAGTGAAAGTTCTTGTGATTCAGTAACCCAGCTAGCCCTATGGTTCCCTGCTGGCTGTTTCTCTGGAGCTCCCCTGGAGGTGTTTACACTTGTACTGGTTAAAATTCAGTCCTGGTGTCTTTCTTCTGATTTTCTCAGGTTTTCCCCAGAGGATTCCTGTTCCTCCAGCCCCAAGTCTCATTTGTTTTCCCCCAGTCTGTGTTATTGCTGAGAAGCAATTTTTTTTTTTGTTTGTTTGTGGAGGAAATCTGGAGAGCTTGGAATTTTCTGAACTACTCTACCATCTCACCAGAATCCTCCCATGAGCTGAGCCTTGAAGGAAATAACGAATTCTAAGAATTCAAAGAAATGAATTCTAAGAAATTATCATCCAGATTGGTTAAGTGAATTGCCCAAAGTCATACAGGTAACTATTATTTTTTGTTTTTGTTTTTAATAGCAGAAGTCAGATAAGAAGCCAAATCCTCTTATTTGAAAGTCCAATAGTCTTTCCATTCTTTCTATTATCAAAACTGGTGTTTATTCATATTTTGGTGTCTGTACTATTCTCTTTTGTCTAGTCCTATGAATGAGGATAGCAGGAGAATGTCTTTTATGAATCCTGCTAAAAGACAAAGCAAGAATGCATAGACTCATTGTGTAAACAGCTCAGTCATTTGTTTTGGTTGTCAGCTGTATGTTTCAGACAATTCCTCTAGACTAAGCATAAAGCCCTCCACTTTAAAATTGTCCAGTCTGCAAGACCACCAGGTGTGAAACTGCTCCCCACAGGCCCACACAGGACGGATACAGACAGTTACCTTTTTAAGAGCAGTCGGCAGAATTGCTGAACTAATTAAGAGAAACCAGTCATAGTGTGAATGTTGCTGGTGATCAAAACCAGAGCAAGGCTGACCCAATTTTTCTAGAATTGGGGAGTGTGGGGCTGGGAAGTGGGCACTGGTAACTCTCTTTTCCAGTCAAGTTCTCTCTTGGCAGGAGTGGGACTGAGGGCAAGAAGGGACTTGATTGCTGCACGAAAAGTACCTCAGTCTAGGGTTTTCTAGCTTACAACAAAGCAAGAAAATAGATGCCCAGGGAACCTGCCAAGGAGAAGGGCAGCACCCAGCCAGATTATAACATATTACAAGTAGGTCATGATGACTTGTTCTTTTAATGTACAAACCATGCTCTGTGAATGAATTTTGCTTGCTGGGGATTACAGCTAATTCCAGGTTGAGATCACACAGCTCCAGATCCATTCCATAAAAAACTGAAATGTTGATCTTATAATGTCCACTGAAAAAGACAATTCTGTATCTAAGTTTAGTGAAAATATGTGTTTCCTCCAGCTGGGTTTTCATTGGTTTCCTATCTGTAGAGGGCTGAAACTCTTGAGTCCTTACACTGAGGTCGGTTCAAGCACTTAGGGCTAATTACTGATTAGACAATACTCTATGGGCATATGCTTGGAAAATGGTCCTTCCCACTGTCCTGTTCTGGCTCAATGATTGGTGTATACAGAGAATTGTAGAAGGGACTAGGGGATGGAATAAGATGAGCCAGAGTCACTTTTTGTGGTGGGTGAGGAAGAAGGCGGTTGTAGAGAGTCTCTTCTATCCCCTTCACTTCTACCCCTAAAGACCAAGAATAAAGACTAAGGACTTTTGCTTATCATGACTCCGGCTGATTCTAAGATATCCTGGGTGCTAGCGTGGTCGAAACACCTATCCTGGTATTTTAGAAATCTATCCCAAGTCTCTGCATGTTTTCTGTATCCTTTCTTTACTTATAATGAATTGGGTGGTGGTGATTGTTTTTTGAGGATAAAAACATATAGCTTTTGTTTTAAGGACTTTCCTTAGACTTATAGGATCATAGATAACTTGAAAAGACCTTAGAGATAACTAGACCAATTCTATCATTTTACTAAGGCAAAAGTTAAGTCCCAGAAAGCTAAGTGTCTTGCTCAAAGTCATATAAAGTTAAAATTGAAGCAAAATTAAACTCCAAATCTAGGATTCTCTCTGTTATGTCACTGATTTATCCAAGATGGAACTAGTAGTGGAAACCAATTTAGTAGGGACTTGTAATCCATTGCTCTTTTCACTAAGACATGCTAGTTATTGGACCTGGATCCTATGACCAAAGGAACACCACCCGGGCCTCAAAGAATTTGATTGATGGTAAGGAGCAAACAGTGTGTTAAGTGTTTAAGAAAGAAGTAGCCAAAATGTGATGAAATTCAAGTCCAACAGCACAAAATAATCTGAGAACTACATTAAGAGGGCATATGGCTATTAACCTTGCCAGTTGTAGTGAGTAATCAGAGAGGACAGATTGGTTTTTTTATTTGTTTGTTTGTTTGTTTTCTCTGTACTTTTCTATGGGAATTTTATTCTGTTGGTATTTTGCACATAACCTGTCCTGCTGAGCCAGTAGCAAGGGGAGCCCACCTAAGATGAAGAAAAGCAAAATATCCTTGTGGGTATTTGCGTGAGCCATGGGGGTACTGCAAGTCCCTGTCACCGAAACTCAGAAAATTAACACCTTTTGGCAATTTCCTCACAACTACTGCTCAACAGGAATACTCTTGATTCCTCAAGCCATACATAGAAATGAGACTGGCCACTCTATATTTCCTGCTATCTATTCTGGCTTGAAGCAACTATCTCATCTCCTTTGCTATATTTCAAACTATTTATTAGGATAGGGACACCAAATGTATTATGTCAGGACTTTAATAATTTCCTCCCAAAAAAGAATCTTGGGTTTTGCTTTCTCCTTCAGGGCAAAGGTAGAGAAATGCTGAAAATGCTTTCTTCTCTGACTCTTCAAAATTAGTATCTGAAATTCCATGTCTATCATACTTTTCTAGTGCCTTTGGAAATAGGGCTGCAATAGATAGGAGGCTGTGAAAAGAGAAGACTTTTTTGGGGTGGAGTTGGAATATGAAAAAAAAATTGTTTCAAATATATAAAAGGAGGTAACTTTGGTAATTTGAAAAAAGGATTAGATAAACTTGTGTGATTCTCCAGGGCAGAAGCAGAATCCAGGAAGGTAAAAGTTATATTGAGTATTCAGAAATCTCAGTTCAGTAAAAGGAAAACCTTTCTAACAACTAGAAAGCTTTGCTTATAACATAGTAAGTTCTGTATTATAGAAGCTGGTTGATCACTTAGAAACATTGTAGAAGTGGTTCATACTTCAGATAATGGGAGTTTAGAGCAGATGACTTTTGGGATTTCTTTAAGATTCTAAGATTTCATGGTATTGTGAGTTAGTCTGCTAATATTTATTGAATGCCCATGATTATAGAGGTAAATGGGTGATTAAAAGGAGGAAAAATAGTAGTCTGGGGAACAAAGGTTTTATAATTGGAAGGCCAATTATTACTCAGTTAAGAGCACAAAGAAAGGCTATGAAATTTGAGAATGGAAGAAGAATGTCATCGAGTATGGTAGATTACAACACAAAAAATCTTGACTTGTTAGAGAAAACATCAAATGAGGAGAGGTTAATTGAATGGCGAGAGGGAAAGGAAATGAATTTGATAGGAGCAAAGAGGGTGATTACTCCTTTTCCTGGTCTGGTAGGCTGGGATATTGGGGACTTTTACTTTATAGGATGGCCAGATATTTTCCAGATGTGAGAGCAAAGTGTTCTGGAAATAACTGGCTTGAGGAAATGGACCCAAGAAGACAAGTCTCTTGTCCAAGTTGAGGCATTTGTTGACACAATGGAAAGATTGGGAGTGGAGTAAGGAAGTTGTTGTTCAGTTATGTCTGACTCTTTGTGACATCATGGACAATAGATGATAATGGCCATGGGGTTTTCTTGACAAAAATACTGAAACAGTTGCTATTTTCCTCTCCTGTGGATTAAGGTAAACAAAGGTTAAATGATTTGCCCAGAGTCACATAATAAATTTCTGAGACCAGATTTATGTCACCAAGCTACCTCATGGAACAAGGAAGACCTCAGTTCAAATGTGACCTCAGATTCTTTCCAGCTATTTAATCTCTGTTTTTCTCACTTTCTACATCTGTAAAATTGGGATAATAATAGCACCTGCATTCCAGAGGTGTCTTGGTGACCAAATGAAATAATAATTGTAAAGCAAATAGTACAATACCTACCATATAGTAAACATTATATAAACATTTATTATTATTAACATTGTTGTTGTGGTTGTTGTTGTTAATGTTATTATATCCAGACTACTGAAATAGTTCGTTTCTAACCTAGAACTTCTTGATTTTTTTTAATATCATGGACCCTTTCAGTTATCTGGCAAAGAAGAAGGTATAGAAATTTTAGGACAATATTTTAAATTGATGAAATCAGACACAAGATAAAAAATACCCAATTGTACTAAAAATGATTGCCAATATAAACGTATGTGTTTGTGTATTTTTTAATGAACTCATAGACTCCTCTTAATAGAAATTGTAACTAAAGTTGGAAGCTTCTAGTCTTTCAAGAGTTAATTAAAAATTAGTGTCAGGGATTAGGGAGTATCTTTGCTCTAAGGAATTTCCTATAGCAAATCAGATCTTTTAGACAGTTTGTCTATAGTGTATTTGTTCTCTTGCAATTGAATAATACAAAACTATGATTGAAAATAGAAATTTTGTCCTAGGTTGTATCTTGTCTTTTATTTCATAATCTCATGATGACCAAATCTTACATTTGTATGCATCTCATATTTTGAATAAAGTCATTGAAAATTACTTTAAATTAGTTCCCATTGGAAGCTTACTCTTAACTTTCTAAAATGGCAATGACTTTCTCCGTCTATATTCATTTTTATGAAGAACTGTGGAAGATCACCCATCACTAGGCAGAATAGGGAGATGTTCTGAGATAATAAAAAGCCAGGCCCTGAGAGAGTCCAGTGGAAAGAGAGCCCCAGCTCAATCAGTCAATAGACATGTATTAAAGGTTCACAAAGAAAAGTAAAAGACTGTTTCTTTTTCAAGGAACTCAGTCTCTTGGGAGAGACAGCGTATAAACAACTACATACAAAAACACCCTATGTAGGATAAATTGGAAGTAATCACTAGAGAGAAGATACTAGAATTCAGAAGGATCAGAAAAGGCTTACCTATAGAAGGCAGAATTTTTTAGCTGAGACTTGAAATAAGTCAAGGAAAGGTTGGAATGAGAAGATGAGGAGAGTCAGCAATGAGAAGAGAGAACCTAGATTCAGGAGATGATATGTCTTATTTAAAAACTAACAAGATTGCTTGTGTCAGTGAATTATTGACTATGAGGATAGGAGAGGAGGGTATAGATATAAGTTGTAGGAAAGGCAAGTGCAGGGACAAGTTATGAAGTGATGAGGTTAGGGTAGCAATTCCTAGTTTGAAATAAACATATGACAAATTCACAATGGTCATTCTCTTTGACAAAAGGTAGGTTTCTTTAGAAGAAGTTACAGACAAAATGAAGAGATAAAAGACGCACCAGGATTGGCAAACATGAAATGGAGTTGGGAGAACAACAGGGTTAACAAGAAAAGGAATTTGGAAGAATCCATTAAAGGAATATAACATGAGGTCTGTGCTTGTCAATGATTGACAGGTTAGATACATAGAGTTTAGTAGACTAACCAGATTTAGCTATATAAGGAGAAAAATGCCATTATTTAAGAAGGCATTGTGAGGAAGGAGAAAGTGACCTCACAGTGGGCTTAGTCCAGAAAAGGATTTAGCAAAGATCTTCATCATGAGCAGATCTTTTATAGGGGAAGTATAGCTTCAGGGATTTCTCAGGGAAACCAGGGAAGTAAAGGTGGGAACTCAGCGGGAAGGATTAAGGAGTCAGATGAAATACCTGGTAAACTAGATTCCAGATCTGTCTAAAGATATACTAATCAATATCTCAAAGGTTGTTTAAAGATGAAGAGATGTTGGAAGTTGATAGCCCTAGGTGGCTAGCAAGGAAGTGGGCCCTTCCTTTGCCCTTCTACAAATTGGACCATTTTTCTTCTAATTGTCCCAGTAGAGCTATAGAGAAGAGAATATATTCTTCTTCCCAAACTTCTTCTCTCCCTCCCTCCTTTCCTTACTTTTTTCTTTCCTCCTTTCTTTTCTCTCTCTTCCCTTCCTTCCTCCATCTCTCCCTTTCCTCCCTGCTTTTCTTATTTTCTCCTTCCCTTTTCCCTCCCTCCCTTCCTTCCTTCTTTTCCTTCTTCCTATCTTCTTTCCTGTTTGTCTTCCTTCTCTCAATTTAGTGTTTTTTTTCCATAGCCATTCAATTCTATTAGAATGTAGACAACTTTAATCCTTGAATTATTTGTTGTTTGTCCTTCATTTTTGAAGAGGACTAATAACATCAGGAGGATGATGTCTTGACTTGCAAGTAAATTGGATTTAACTGAAGCAGAGCTGTGCAAAGTCATCAACCTCATTCTCTCCTCCAGGGTCATCTGAGTCCAGTGGCAAGAAATATATCAGGAAGACCAGTGATGGCCCCAGATGAAGTGGGGAGACCTTGGATAAATCACCAGTGCCATTAACAACAGAAAAATTTAAGTAAATGTTTCTGCCATCTCCTTCTCATTCCCAAATTAGGAGCATTTTATTCAATTGACAATAAGTGTACTATATAAATCTTCACAGAATATATGACTAAGGAAATATGTCTTGGCTCTAGGAAAGGCATGTTGAAAAGAAGTAGAAAAAGAGAGACTAAAAATCTCTGAATTCTTTGGTCTCAGCTTTGGCACTCACTTCTCTAAGTTTTAATTTTCTCATCTAGAAATAAGGGGCTAGAATAAGATTACTAAATTTTTTTTTAACTTTAACATTTTCTGATTTTATTTCTATTACTTTATAGAAAATAAAACAAAGGATTGAGAGAACAAGTGCAAGTCTATCATATAGACCTGGATGCCATTTTTCTGCATACCCTTTGAGTATGCCATAGTACTTTTGGGACTCAAACAGGACCTCAGATCATTAGGTAACAGTGTGGTAAAGTAGAAAGAATGGTGCACTTAAAGTTAGAAAATTGGGGTTCAAATTTGTGCTCAACTGCTGAGAAGAATCAGTGGGAAAAAGTCATTCCATATTTCTTGGGTGTCTGCTTCCTAAAACCATAAAATGAAGATATTTGGTTAGATAATATCTATGGCCCCTCTCTAATTATCATTTCCAGAAAGGCAGACCAGATTTGATTGAATAGAAGAAGCCAAAAGGAAAAAAAAAATTACTTTCTTTATACAGATACCAGTTTCTTAGAACAAAAGGTCTCTGAATTGTCTCTAGGGCTCAGAGAATAAGAAAGGTCTGGGAGCCTTTGCCCACCATTCCAGATCCTGGGGGTATATTAAATGGAGTTGTCACCTTTGGTTCAAGTTGCCTTGGACATCAGCTGTTGGCTTGCCCATGACAAATGCTCTCTGTGGGAAAAACTGACAGCTTGATGTGGCCCTAGGCTCTTTACCTTTTCAGTGGATAAGGGGTGGCTTTATCCTTATTGGAGCCAGTTCAGTTCTGAATACATCTTCAGGGCAGAGCTGTTTCTGACTTTCAGAAATGTAGCCAAACTGCTGTCACTGATCTGCTTTGGGAGTTGATTGAAGTAAGATTTTTGCTGTTGACTCTCCAGAGAAGGTTAACAGGAGAGGGACAGCCCTACAGCTCCCCCGACCCTGGCACAAGGCTAAGGGTCTAAAGCCTTTCTTCTGAAGTTAGAGTGATACTTGAACTTCCACTCTCCAATTCAATTCAGTGATGAATATAGAAATATTCTTTGTCCTCAAGGTACTTAACCACCCAATATACAAAGCAGATAAATGAATCTAAGCTAACTTTAGGTGAAAGAAAGTCATAAGTTAGATGGCTTAGGAAGATTTCATGTAAGGAGGAGTCCCTTTAGTTGAGGACTGAAGGAAACTATAGAGTTTAAGATTCAAACATGAAGAAGGATTATATCCCAGGCATTGAGGATAGTTTGTTGATAGTAGAGAGAAAAGTAATCGAATGTAAAATTTGAGAAAAAGTTGGTAAGCCAGTATGACTGTAATATAGAGTGGGTCATGAAATAAATTTGGAGAGGCAGATGGAAGCCAGCTCATAGATTTAAATTTGGAAGGACAATCAGAGGTCATCTTGTCCAAGCATCTCACTTAACAGATGAGGAAACAGGCCCAGGATAAATAATGTCTCCAAAATCACAGAAATTACCAGAGCAGAATATTTGGACCTAGATCTCCTAACTCTAGGCACTGTGCCCATTCCACTACCTCATAGATTGTGGAAGATTTTATTTTCTGGCTCAGGGGTTTGTCTTTTATTCCAGAGGCAAAAATCCTACTGAAGATTTCAAACATGGTCAGAACTATATTTCAGGAATATTTATTAAGCAACTGAGTGAAAGATAATTAAGAGAGGAAAGGCAGGAAGCAAAGAGACTAGTAAGAGGGTGTGCAAGAGTCTTGGTGGGAGGCAATGAAGGCAAAAATGAAGGTGGTCATATTGTTTCCGTTAATAGAGATGAAGTGAGGGGAGGTAGTTGTAATCTAAAAGAAAGAGTTAAATAGAAAGGTGAGTTTGGGGTTTTAACAAACTTGACCAATCACTGCATCTGGGAGATGACAGAGAGAAGACCCAAGGGTAATTCTAAAGTTGTGAATCTGAGTGACTGAAAAGCTAGTTGTAACCTCAACAAAAATAGAGAAGTTACAAGGAGGATGTTTAGATGGAAAGATAATGTATTTTCACTTGAACATGTTGAGCTCAAGATGTTGATGGGACATCCAGATGGAGCTATACAGAAGCAATTGGTGATGTGGGACTGAAGAACAAGAGACAGATTAAGGCTGAATATATAGATTTGGGAGCATCTGCATAGAGATAATAATTGAACCCAAGGGGAACTGATAAACTCACTGAGAGAGAGTGTTTGGAGAAAGGAGAGGAGGGCTCAGGAGAGCTTTTGGTGACAGTTAGACTTAGTGAGTGGAAGATTGATGGAAATCCAACAAAGAGGAATGAAAAGGAACATTCAGACTTGCAGGAAGAGATCTAAGAGAAAGCAATGTCACAGAACCCCAAAGAGAGGGTTTCAGTGAAGAGATATGATTGACTGTGTCAAAGGCTCCCAATAGGTCAAGTAGAATGATTGAAAAAAAACGCCATCGGATTTAGAAGTTAAGATGTTATTGATATCTTTGGAATGAGAAGTTTTAGTCAGAATAGTGAAGTTATTGTTCAGTTATTTCAGGTGTGATTAACTCTTTGTGACCCCATTTGAGATTTTCTTGGCAAAGATACTGAAATGGTCTGCTATTTCCTTCTCCAGATCATTTTACAGATAAGTAAGTGAGGTAAACAGAGCAAAGTGACTTTTTCAGGATCATAAAGTTAGCAAGTATCTGAAGTTGAATTGGAACTCAGGCCCAATTAATGAGGTAGGAAACCAAGATTACAATGAGTTGAGAAACTCATTGAAGATAAGAAAATAGGGATAATAAGTATAAAGGAAAGGGGAAGAGTTATTTTACTTCAGCTTAGGAAGAGTATAGGGGAAAGGTTTTATTGTTATTTACTTTTCTGGTTTTTAAAATAGATTAGTATATTCCCTGATTATTTCTGGGGGTAATAGGTAAGGAGCCATTAGATAGGGAGAATTTGAAAGTAAGAGAAAGGAAATGGTGGATCTGAGATGGAGTCTTATTTCTCAAGAGGGAAAAAGGAATAGTATTAAGAGGACAAGAGGAGGGGCTACCCTTGGCAATGATAGTTGCTTCATCTTTAGTGACTAGAGAAATAGGGAGGACCTATGTGTTTTGTGATTTTAGGGAAAGGTTCAGATTCGCTCCTACAAAATGATGCTCTTGGACTCAATTAAAGTGAAAGTAAAATTTAATTATACAATACATGGAATAGATTGCTTGCAATAACAACTAATATAGCAAGTAACACATAACAGACAAAGAATGATGAGGATTATGATTAGGATAGAGGAAAGAGATAGAGCATACATCACCAATTTGAGGAAACAGTAGAGTGGCTGGGGGCCCCATTCTGCAGCCTTCAATTCGATTGGGAAAAGTGGGTCCCAGCCAGATGAATATCTCCGTGGGTGAGGCTCCAAAATCGAGAATGCTTTGCCCGCTTTTTATAGGACAAAGAAGGCTTTGGGCCAAATGAAGACCTCATGTAAGATAGGGACGTACCGACTAGGGCTCCAGGTGGTTTTAGTCAAATGTTGTATTGACAAGGGGGCCAGTCCTTTTCAACAGCAACGGTTCTAAGGAATGGTGAGTTCCTGGAATTACATATTTGGAGCTAAAACTCAGGTGGTACCGTGCCTATCTTATAAGTTAAAAAATGGTCAAGTTCTCATGGGAGTAAAAGCTAAAACATCTGTTGTTATGGGTTAGGGACTGGTCAAGTTCCCACAGGAGAATCAGCGAAAACATAAGCTCTTAGGGATTAGGGAACGGTCAAGTTCTCACAGGGGAGTCATGTCCTACCTCAGTTAGGTTCACATGGAGACTGGGTCCACATGGTTCGGATGGAGATTAGGTTCACATGGGGAAAGTCACGTTCTTACAATGATTTGAAATGAAGTTACTAATAAAATGGAGATTTCCTATTCACTATGACAGCCTGGGGTGTTGTTTTGACTTGCACCTGAATGGGTTTAAGTGAGGCAGAGCTGTGCAAAGTCATCACCTAATTAGGGAGAAAGAAGAGAAAATGATATTGGGAGTTTGAGGAGAAAAAGAAAGTTTGGAGCAGCTGCTGAAGGGAATGTGATAGAGAGCCAATAAGGGAGGGTGAAAATGGCCATGAAACAGTGTAAAGGCCCACTGGAGAGGCTTACATGAACTGATGCTAAGTGAAGTGAGTAAAGCCAGAAGATCATTGTACAGAGCAATAACAAGATTGTGCAATGATCAACTCTGATGGTTGTGGCTCTTTTCAACAGTGAGGTGATTCAGGCCAATTTCAATAGATTTGTAATAGACCATTTGCATCCAGAGAGAGGACTATGGGGACTGAATGTGAATCACAACATAATATTTTCATTCTTTTTGTCTTTGTTTGCTTACTTTTTGTTTTCTTTCTCATTTTTTCCCCTTTTTGATCTGCAGTATGATAATTGTGGAAGTATGTATAGAAGAATCGCACATGTTTAACATATATTGGATTACTTGCTGTCTAGAGGAAGAGGTGGGAGGAATGAGGGAAAAGATTTGGAACACAAGGCTTTGCAAGGTGAATGATGAAAATTATCTATGAATATGTTTTGAAAATAAAAAAATTTAATAATAAAAAAATTTAAATTGTCAACTTAACAATCACCAACTAAAATAAATACTTCTATATACAAAGGGAAAAAAATAGCATAAAAGCCTAGTAGAGATGACATTAATTTGTAGTGGTGTACATGAATAACTATTTCCAATTCTTAGTGACATTCAAGTAAGGATCAAGATGTTACATGTGGGTAACCAGTTTGGCAATGCATGAATGAAAAAATAAAAGGCAAGGAATTCAGAGATAGAGTATAGAACACAGTTAAAATGATCAATTAAGACAAACTTGTTAAAAGAAGAAGTTGAAGTCAGAGCATGAGTAATTTGGAGAACAGGGAGAAATGGAAGGCTTAGAGGTGGGAACAAGGATGAAGAATGTGTTTAAGTGGATATAGGCAGAGGGAGATTGAGTAGGATAGAGGTTATGATTGAAGAAAGAAATCTTATAGTACATGAATAAAAAGGCCAAACATTCTGACACCAAAACTTTTAAGCATTTTATGCACATAGTAGAAGTGGATGACTATATTGGTGTGAACTTGTAGATTACAGGAGCATAGAAGGTGATGAAGTGGTAATGTTTAAGGGGATATTAAGGTGCATCTTGAAGGCTTCAAGTATGAGGGAAGGTATTGATAGAAATGAATGCTGTGAAAGATACTGAATTTCTCAAAAAAGGGAAGAAATATATTTTCTATTGCATTGTGGATGGATGGAATGGTAACTGCAACAGAAAGAAGATAGACCTAATAAATTCTTATTTTCTTTTTGTTTAAGAAGAGTGATCTTTGAATTGGGGATGACAGAATTAAATTGGTTAACAGGGAGTTGTTTAATTTTAATAAATTCAAGTCAGCAGTCCCAGATAAACTGTATCTTTTTTTAATAGCTTTTTTATTTTCAAAATACATGTGAAGATAGCTTTCAACATTTACCTCTGCAAAATCGTGTGCTCCAAATTCTTCTCCCTCCTTCCCTGCCACCCCCTTCCCTAGACAACAACCCAATATATGTTAAATATGTGCAATTCTTCCACAGACACAAAAACACACACACACACACACACACATATCCATCATGCTGCACAAGAAAAATCAGATCAAAAAGGAAAACAATGAGAAAGAAAACAAAAACCAAGCTAACAACAATAAAAAGAGTTAAAATACATGTTATGATCCACACTCAGTTCTCACAGTCCTCTCTCTGGATGTAGATGGCTCTATCCATTACAAGATCATTGCAACTGGCCTGAATCACCTCATTGCTGAAAGAGAGCCAAGTCCCTCACAGTTGATCATCACATAATCTTGTTGTTGCTATGTACAATGTTCTCTTGGTTCTGCTCACTTCACTCAGCATCAGTTCATGTAAGTCTCTCCATGAAATCATCCTGCTGATCATTTCTTATAGGACAATATTCCAAAACATTCACATATCACAACTTATTTAGCTATTCCTCAGCTGATGGGCATCCACTCATAAACTGAATCTTTGAATCTGAATTATCATTGTCAATGATAGTTAAAAAATCACAGTGGAAAGGAAATATCACAGGAACAGAAAGGTCAAATATCTTTTAAAAATAGGGTCTACAACCAATAGATCAAAGAGTTAGATTCCAGAGACAATTTTTAGAATGAGCCATTAAAAAGAAATATGATCAATGAACTTCTCTTAAAGAAAGCAGTGATGAGCAATATTACTTGATTCTTTTTGTCAAACTTCTTAAACTGGTATATCAGGGACAAGCTAAAGATACTTTACTTAAATTTTAGTAATGTGTTTGATGGATTTTTGCAAGCAAAAATGGATGGATTTTTGTCAAAGCATTTGATTAAAGAAAATCACATGCTATTCTTATAGAAAAGTTGTGCAGGCTAAATTATATAATTTTTATTTATTTCTTTATGAATTTTATTTATTCTGAAACCAAAACTTTTAAGCATTTTATGCACATAGTAAAAGCCACAAATTCCTATTATATATCACATTTAAAAAGTACATAACAAATTCAATCCAATTATTTTCAAAGCTGTCTTGCTTGCTTATGTTTCCTTCTAAACTTCTTTTCATTCTCAACTATGCATTAGTTTCTTTTTAGGGGTTTTACCATTGTTAGTTCCTCAACTGTCATCAAGTACTGAGAGATAGAAAGGTAATTGATTACAATGGAGAGAGAAGAAGAAAAGAAGAAAAAGAAGAGAAATAAACATTAAATAGTTGCTACTCTGCCAGGACAAATATAATTTCATTTGATTCTTATAAGGTAAGGTAAGGTAGATTCTATTATTATCATCATTTAGAACTGAGAAAACAGAGGCAGAGGTTAATTGATTTTCCTAGGAACATACAGATAGTAAGTATTTGAGATTGGATTTAAATTCAGATTTTCCTGATTCAGGCCCCATGCTCTATTCACTGCAACACCAGAGTTTCAAAAAGTTCCTGAAGAACAGACTAAATGGGACAAAGAATGATGATGATGCAGAAGACTTAGAATAAGCTAAACAGTCAGATGTGAAAGAAGATGATGATCAAAAGACTATGAAAGATGAATTTTAAGGGGGGGGAACCGAGTAGCTGATACTCCGAGGTTGACATTCAGTTTGAGGGGGAAAAAAAATCTAGTCACCAACAAGTAGAATTAAAAATCAAAAACTAAAACAAACAAATCCACATATTTGTTATACCTGAAAAATATATTATGCCTTGAGGTGAGTAACATGCTTCTTCCATGGTCTTGCTGTATTATACTCAATCATTGAATTGATCTTAAGTCTTTCAAAATTTTTTTTTCTATACAATTTTGTTATTACAATATACTTTCCTCCCTCTCTCTCCCCTCCCCCCCCATGCTTCTGCTCATTTCACTGATACTTCACATATCTTCCCAGGTATTTCTGACAATTCTTCACTCATTATTTCTTAGAATGTAATAATTTCCCCCTTTAACTACATATTGTTCAGCCATTCACCATAAGAATATGAATATCACCAAATGATAAGCACCTGCTTAATTTCTACTTCTTTGCTAGATCAAAAAGTGTTGATATATTTTTTCACTCATGTTTCTTTTTTTCTCTTTTTATGCTCTCTTAAGGGAATGAGCCTTAGAATAATATTTCTGAGTCAAAATTTCAAAAGACTCATGATGGAAAATACTATTTATCTCCATAAAAAGAACTATGAAAGCTGAATGAAGATCAAAATATATGATTTTAATTTTTTTGTTTTTCCTGGTTTTCCCTTTTTGTTCTGATTCTTCTTTCACAACATGACTAATGTGGAAATATATTTAATATGATTATACATGTATAGCCTGTATCAGATTGCTTGCTGTCTTGTGGATGGGGGAGGGAAAGGAGAGAGGGAGATTAAATAGAAATCAAAATCTTATAAAAGTAAATGTTGAAAATATATTTATATATAATTGGAAAAAATTAAATACTACTAAGTAGAAAAAATAATTCTAGGTTAAAGCATATGCACAATTTAGTTACTTTTTAAGTTATAGTTCCAATCTTTACCAAAGAGATGGAACCAATCTATATCTCTCCCAATAGCCTTAGAATGCTTCTTCTCTCCATCCCTTCAAATAACATAATTTTCTTTTATTTATTTTTATCTTCTTTATTTTCTTTTTTTCTTCCTTCCTTTCCTTTTTTTTTTTTTTTTTTTTTTTTTTTTTTTTTTTTTTTTAATATAATCTGCTGGGTATAAGGTGAAAACTCAGAATTAGGTTACTTTGTATTTTTTCTTATGTTTTAGAGATTTGGCACTTTTTTCACATGAATGTTGATACTAGTATAAATTTTCTTCATTTCCCTCTATTTCCTGCCAATTTATATCTTTTGACTACTTATTTATTAGAAAATAGCTCTTATTCCTATGTATTTGAATCAATTCCATATATTTCTTAGCTATAAAGCTTTTAGTAGGTAAACTTGCTAAAAGATTTTTCACCTCTTTAATTATTTTCCCTCTAATTTTATATGTAGTTTTTAATGCAGAATTTCTTCAATTTTGTGTAAATAAAATAGAAAATTTTATTTACTATGATTTCTGTTCTTGTTTCATTGAGAGCTCTTCTTACACTAAAAATTATAAAAGATTATTTTTGTCCCTACTCCTTTAATTTATGATGTGATTTTTAAATGTTTAACTCATCTATTTGGAATTTATGGTTTTATATGGCTTAATCCTAATTTCTGTTAGATTACGTTTTCATTTTCTCAGCAGTTTTTGTCAAATAATAGTAAGTCCTTATTTCATCATCATTGTTGTTAGTAAATATTCTGTTAATATGTTAATTTATGTTGTATAGCTATTATGTTTCAATAATCCATTTTTTTTCTATTTCTTCAAATGACTAACAACCAGTTTTGGCAATTGTTACTTTGTAGTATAGTTTAAGATCTAGTACTGCTAGGTCCTTTAACTTCCCACTTGTTTTCATTATTTCCCTTGGAATCTTAACTTTATGTTCCCATAAATAAAATTTATTATATTTTCTAGCTTTCCAAGATGACTTGTTCATGGTTTGATTGCTATAACACTGAATAAATAGACTGATTTGGCTAATATTGCCATTTTTACTATGTTGGAATGGATTAACTATAACCAACTAATATCTTTCCTATTATTTAGTTCTGTTTTGATTTCTGTAGAGTACTCAGTAGTTGCATCAGTTCTGTGAGTCTTGGTAGATGGACTCTCAAATATTTCATGTGGTAGTATAATTATGTTGATTGAAGCTGTTTTGACTGATTTGACTGGAAGACTAGCTGGTAATGGTTCAATTTTAATCTGACAGAAGGTCTCTGGTGGAATGTCTCAGGGAACTGAGCTAAGTCCTTTGCTCTTTAACATTTTTATGAGTGTTTTGGATAAAGATAAAGATGGCATTCTTAGGAGATTTACTAATGACACAAAGTCATTAGGAATCTCTAACACTCTGAATTAGGTGGTCAACATTCAACATCTTGACCAGTTGGGCATTGGGTTAAATCTAATATGGTGAAAATCAATAGGGATAAATGTAAAGTTTTGCAAAGAACTTCTGAAAAACAACATCATTAGGGATACATTGTTAGGGTGCAGTTTGTTGGGGAGGAATTGGATTTTTATAGAACTGAAAGCTGAATATGAAACAGCAAAATGATGTGGCATTCAAAAAGTTAATGGATTCTTGGGCTACATTAACCAACACATAGTTTCCAGGAATAAGGAGCTGATATTTTCACTATATTTTGCCCTTGTGAGACTTCATCTGTAGTACTGCATTCAGTTCTGTGCAACAACATTTTAGAAGGATATTGATAAGCTGGAAAGTATCTAAATGAAGGACACTAGGATGATGAAGGGACTTGTGTCCCCGCCATGTGAGGACTGGCTAAAGGTACTGGACAGAGCTAATAAAATGCTTATTGATTTCTTATCTTTTGTTTTCACATTGTTCTCATTTCAAAATATATCCCTCTCCTTCCCTAAGCAAAGAATCATCTCTTGTAACAAAGAACATAAAAAGAGACTGGGAAAGCAATTCAGGCAATCTAAATATTATATCAACTGAGTCTAACAGCATATGTAGTGTTCCACACCTATACTTCCACACCTCAGCAAAATAAGCAGAAAAGTATATTTTCTCATCTTTTTTTTAGGCCCAAGTTTTATAATTATCATTATCAGTGACAAATTTCTTTTTGCTATTGTCTTTTCCATTCTAAATCTTGTATTTACCATGTATATTATTTTGTAGATTCTGTTTACTTTATTCTGTATCATTTCATAAAAGACTTCCCATGTTTCTCTTGCTTTTTCATATCTCTCATTTCTAATTATTAGGGCATGTTACAATAATATAACTTGATTTGCATCTACTTTATTTCTTTAATAATGTGATAATGCTATCAATATTATGATGTATATAGAACCTTTCATCTTTGGCCTTCTTAGTGGATATACCTAAATAATAATAATGGATATTTTAGTCACTTTTTAAAAAGTGTAATTTAGATTTGTGTTCCAGGATGGTTGACCAATTCACAGCTTTATTGGCAATGCATTAGCATCTATCTTTCTACAACCCTCCATTTTACCAATGCCATATTTTGTCATCTTTTTCATTTTTCTTTTTTCTGAGAGACAAAATGACTTGCCCAGTGTCACAAAATTAATGCTAAATGTCTGAGGTCAGATTTGAACTCAGGTCCTCTGGACTCCAGGCAGTGTTCTATCCACTATACCATCTAGCTGCTCCCATCTTTTTTTTCATTTTCCAAAGAATGAAGTAAGAGCTTAGACCAACTCTTAAAATATAGTAATTCTGTCAATATTATCAAGTAATTAGAAAGCAGTTGTGATAAGAATATGGACTAATACAGTATGATAGAAAAAACCTCAAGTGAGAACTCTTTGCTCAGTGATTGTAACAAAGGATGGTTTGAAAGTGGCAGGAAGGAAAAAAGAAATATAATTACTCTTCTTTCTAGCTTAATGCACTGGGAAGCATGAGAAGACACATATAATACCTGAAAATAGAAAGAAAATAATGAAGAGATCTCTGAGTAAGGACATTTTTATTCAATTTGTAGAAGAGATTATAATGCATATGTTAGAAGGGAGAGCCTTTAAAAATATGGATTGTCAAAAGGTGAGATTCTGGTCATCAGTAATGGAAACAGTGAGATAAGTATATGGGGTGACCATCTTTACCTTATAAACAGTGTATCTGAATCACAGGGATAGGAGGAGGAAAAAGATATATTAGCCAGACATAGGATAAGGAAAGGATTAGTTTTTTCAAAGCACCCACATTCTCAGATCCAGTAATGACTGAGCATGGCATTCAGTTTGGAGGAAGTGAAAGCAATTTCCATGGTTTATCACTCCAAAGACAATAATTAAAGTTGTAGAAAGCTGATGGTAACATGAAGAAGTTCTGTCTTTATGAATTAACATGGTATAATAGAGTGCTGTATTCTAAGGAAGCAAGACTTAAATTCAAAGGTTGTCTCAGGTACTTATCATATGACCCTAGCACTTACTCTCTCCGCCTTAGTTCTTTATTTTTAAAACAGACTAAATGGACTCCAAGATTATTTTTAGCTTTAAATTTAGACTCCTTTGGTCTCAGTCTAGGTGTTGGTCAAGAAATACCTGATTTCATGGCAAATAGGCTTGACTAATTTTTGCCACTATCTCTGTAGCCTCATTATAAAATGCTGGGGAAGAGGAACATCTAGATATGATTATTAGTCACTTTGATGCCAATCTCTGTGTCCCTAGAAGCACAGACTTTGAGAACTTTTGGTGATCTGGGATTAAGAATCTCTGAATGACTAAGATTTTAGATGGATGTTAGTCCCCTTAAGTCTCTTGCCTCTTGATCTCTGAGGCTCCAGATCTCATTATGAAATCTCTCAGGCAGCACCTTAACCAATCCTAACATCTTTCTTGGCCCCCACTCTGATTGTCTATTATAAATCTTGGACTAGATCTCCTCTAGATATCTTAAACGCAACATATTCAAAATGGAACTCACTGTTTTTCTTGTCAGTTCCCCTTCCAATTCCCTCTACCCATCAATCTCTTCCTAACTTTCCTGTTATTGTTAAGAGTATCACCATTTAACCAGGCTGAAAAACTCAGATATTATCCTTGATATCTAATTCTCTCTTGCCTTTCATATAAAATCTGCTACCAAATTCTGTCAATTTTATTTTTTGTAATATCTCTTTTATTCTTCCCTTCTCTTCTCTGATACTGCTACCACTCTTATGTAAGTCTTCATCACATCACTTGACTAGTAGCATAACTTGCTTTTTGATCTCCTTGTCTCAAATACCTACTCACTTCATGCAATCATTCAAGTATCTATTAAAGTGATCTTTCTAAAATGAATCTAATCATGTTATTCTTCTAGAAGATAAATTCATTGGATTCCTGTCACACCTCCAGGATCAAATATAGAGTCCTTGATGTTCAAAGACCTTCATTATCTGGCCATCTTTCCAGTCTTATACCATATTCCTGTCATGAACTCTGATCTGGTGACACTGATTTTCTTAATATTCACCCCCAAAAGACACTCTATTTCATGTCTCCATGAATTTTTCCCTGGCTATCCTTCATGTATGAAAATCTTTCTCCCTGCTTATCTCTCTACACACACATATATACATAGTTATATAATTATATATATATATGTATATTTATATAGACATGTATAATTTTATGTATATGCACTTATATATTTATATAGCTATATACAGTTTTATGTTATAGTTAATATATTTTATAATTATATATAATATAGTTAGTTGATATAATTTACTTATATGTCATTTATGTGTGTGTGTGTATATATATGTATATATATACACAGACATATACATATCCACATATATATACATATATATATATATATATAGTATTTAATTTTTTTCATGTTGTCTTCCCTATTACATTATAAGTTCCATGAGAGAAGGGACAGTTTTTGTTTTTCTTTGTATTCCCAGTGATTAGTATAATGCTTCTACATGAACTGAGTTAAATCCAGAAAGAGTTTATCTTGTTAAAACCTAAGTAAATTGTAATCTTTTGCTTTGGAGGGCAGATGCTCAATCTAATTCACTGAATTTTCCTGATTAACAGAATCTTTATTAACAACATTCAGGCTTCCACAAGCTTTGTCAAAACTTTATGTAGATCATTGTGTTGCTGAGAAGAGCTGAGCCATTCATAGTTGATAATCACACAATATTGTTGATAATGTGTACCACGTTTTCCTGGTTATGCTCATTTCACTTTGCATTAGTTTGGAGAAGTCTTTCCAGGTTTTTCTGAAATGCACCTGTTAATCATTTGTTATTGCACCATAGCATTATATTACATTCATGCATCACATTGTGTTCATCCATTCCCTAATTGATAGTCATCCTCTTAATTTCTAATAGTTTGCCACCATGGAAAGGACTGCTATTTTTTTGCACATGTAGGTATTTTTCCTTTTTTAAATGATCTCTTTGGGATGCAGACCTAGTAGAGATTTTGCTGGGTCAAAGGATGTATACGTTTGTTTGCCCTTTGGGCATAGTTTTAAATTGTACTTCAAAATGGTTGGCTTAGTTCATAACTTCACCAAGAGTGCAGTAGTATCTCAGTTTTCCCATAATCTCTCCAACAGTTATCACTTTCCTTTTTTGTCATATTGACCAATCTAGTATGTGTTGAGGGTATCACAGAGTTGTTTCAATTTGCTTTTCTCTAATCAAAAATGATTGAGGACTTCTTCATGTGCCTGAAGATAGCTTTGATTTCTTCAAATGAAAACTGTTCATATCTTTTGGCCAATTATCAGTTGGGAAATGGTTTGTATTCTCATAAATTTGAATCAATTCTCCACATATTTGAGAAATATGCAGAGATACCTGCTGTAAAGATCCTTAGCCAACTTTCTGCTTTCTTTCTAATCTTGGTGACAGTTTTTGTTTGTACAAAATCTTTTTAATTTAAATATAATGAAATTATCAATTTTGCATTTTGTAATGCTCTCTATGTTTTGTTTGATCATGAACTTTTCCTTTGCCAAAGGTCTGACAGATAGACTATCTCTTGCTCTTCTAATTTTCTTATGGTGTCACCCTGTATATTTAAATGAAACATATTTTTGAATTTATCTTGGTGAAAGTGTGAAATTTTGATTTATAACCTAGTTGGTCTGTTATTGTTTTCCAGTTTTTCTAGCATTTTTCCCAAATAGTAAATTTTTATCCCAAAAGCTGGAGTCATAGAGTTTATCAAACACTAGGTTATTTTTGTCATTGACTAATATGTCTTGTCTGCCAAGTCTATTCCTCTGACCTAGCACTCTGTTTCTTAGCCTGTACCAGATAGTGTTGGTAATTATTTTTTTATAAAATAGTTAGAAATCTGGTATTGCTAGGCTATCCTCCTTTGTAATTTTTTTCATTAATTCCATTGATTTTTTGACCTTTTATCCTTCCAGATAAATTTTATTGTTTTTTTTTCTAATTCTATCAGATAATTTTTGATAGTTTGATTTTTATGACACTGAATAGGTAAATTAATATAGGCAGAATTGTCATTTTAATTTTATTGGCTCAGTCTATCAAAGAGCAATTGTTATTTTCCCAGTTATTTAGCTCTTTATTTATGTGAAGAATATTTTATAATTGTGTTCATATGCTTTCTAGGTTCATATAGGTTCTAGGTCTTAGTGAGTACTGTCCCAAATATTTTATATAGTTTACAGTTATTTTAGATAGAATTTCTCAATCTCTTGCTGCTCATCTTTTTTTGGACATATGAAGAAATGTAGCTGATTTATGTGGGTTTATCTTAGATCCTATAACTTTTTAAAACAAAGTTGTTAACTATTTCAAGAAAATTTTAGGTGATGTTCCAAATTCTCTAAATATGTATCATCATATCATCTGAGAACAATGACAGTTTTGTTTCCTTATTGCCTATTCAAATTCCTTCAATTTCTTTTTCTACTCATTGCTAAAGCTGATATTTTTTAATACTATATTGAAAATAGTGGTGATAATGGGCATCCTTGGTTCACTCCTGATCTTACTGGGAAGGCTTTTAGCTTATCTTCATTACAGATAATGCTTGCTAATGTTTTTAAATAAAGTGTTTATTATTTTAATGAATGATACAGTTAATCCTTTGTTTGTAGTGTTTTTAATAGGAATGGAAACTTCTAACATGATTCATAAATAAATGTGCATTTAAAATTTTAATATACATGTATAACCAGAAAAAGAAAACAATAAAGGAAAGAAAAAAGAAATTATCAAGGAAAACTGTTCTTATATTCTAGAACCAGAGAATTAAATATAAATTGAATCTGCCAATCACCTTCTGAAAGAAATCCCAAAATGAAAACTCCCAGGAATATTCTAGCCAAATTCTGTAACTCCCAGGTTAAGAAGAAAGTATTGCATGCTCGCAAAGAGAAACAATTCAAGTACAGTGGAGCCACAATAAGGATAACACAAACTTTAGCAGCTTCTTCATTAAAGGAATGAAGGACTTAGAATATAATATTCCAGAATTCAATGAAGCTATGATTACAACCAAGAATCATTTACTCTGCAAGGAGTATAATCCTTCTGAGAAAAAGATGGATATTCAATTAAATAGAGGATTTTCAAGCATTCATGAAGAAAAGACTAGATCTGAATAGAAAATTTTATTTTCAAATATAACAGTCCGAAAAAGCATAAGATTATCAGGAAAAGTGATATCATAATGGACTTAAGAAGATTTATCTGTTTACATTCCTACATGGCAGGATGTTACTTGTAATTCTTTAAAATTTTCTCATGCAATTAGAAAAAAATGCCCAAAGGGCTATCAAATTGTGCATACCTTTAATCTAGCAGTATCTCTACTAGATCTGTATCACAAAGAAATCATAAAAATGGGGAAAGGACCTACATATGCAAAAAAAAAAAAGTTTGTAGCAGCCCTTTTTGTAGTGGCAAAAAACTGGAAAATGAGTAGATGCCCAGTAGATGGAAAATGGCTAGATAAGTTATATTATATGAATGCAATGGAATATTAATGTTCTATAAAAAATAATCAGCAGGGTGATTTCCAAAAGGGCTGGAGAGACTTATATGAATTGATACTAAGTAAATGAGTAGAACCAAGAGAATATCATGTACAACAAAAAATATGTGATGATCAACTGTGATGGATGTGGCTCTTTTCAACAATGAAGTGATTCAGAGAAAGTCAAATAGACTTGTGGTGGAGAGAATCATCTGCATCCAGAGGGAGAATTATGAGGATTGAATGTGTATCACCACACAGTATTTTCACCTTTTTATTGTTATTGTTTGCTTGGTTTTTTATTTTCTTTCTCATTCTTTTTCTTTTTTGATCTGACTTTTCTTATGCAGCATGATAAATGTGGAAATATGTTTAGAAGAACCGTACATGTTTTAAGCTACATTAGATTACTTGCTGTCTAGAATAGAGGGAGGGAGAAAATTTTGAAACACAATGTTTTACAAAGGTCAATGTTGAAAACTAGCTTTGCATGTATTTTGAAAAAATAAAATATTATTATTATTAAAAAATAAAATTGAACATGAAAACACTAAAAAAATGGGATGAATGCTGTATTTTGTCAAAAGTGTTTTCAGCATCTATTGAAATAATCATGATTCCTGTTTTTTTTAATTGAATAGTAAATTATGTTGATGGTTTTCCTAATATTGAACCAATATTGTATTTCTGTATTGTATAAATCACAACTGGTCATAGTGTACAATACTTGTGATATATTGCAATAATCACCTTATTAGTATTTTATTCAAAATTTTTGCATCAGTATTCATTAGGCAAATTGGACTATAATTTTCTTTTCTTGTTTTAGCTCTTTCAGGCTTAGCTAGAAGCACCATATTCATATCATAAAAGGAATTTCATAGGACTTCTTTTTCACTTATTTTTCTAAATAGTTTATAAAATGTTATTAATTGTTCTTTAAATATTTGGTAGAATTTGATCATGAACTCATCTGGCCTGAGAATTTTTCTTTCCTAAGAAGTTTTTTAGTGGCTTATTCAATTTAATTTTCTAGAATTAAGATTATAGGTATTCTATTTCCTAATCTGTTACTCTAGGTAATTTATATTTTCATAAAATTCATCAATTTTACTCAGTCTGCCAGGTTTCTTGGCTTATAATTGAGCAAAATATTTCCTAATAATTGCTTTAATTTCTTCTTTATTGGTGATGATCTCACTCTTTTCATTTTTGATACTGGATTTTTTTCTTTTTTTTTCTTTTTTTGAAGTCTAATTCATAGTTTATCTGTATTATTGATTTTTTTTTGTAAAACTAGCTACTAGACTTATTATCTCAGTATTTTTTTTTCTTTCAGTCTTATTATTCTCACCTTTGATTTTCAATATTTCCAATCTCGTGTTCAATTGAGGATTTTATTTTTTTTTCCTTTTCAAGTTTTTTTTAGTTGCATGCCTAATTAATTCCTGATCTGTTCTTTTTCCATTTTGATGATGCAAGAATTAATTGAATTTAATTTCCCCCCAGTCGGCTTTGGCTGCATTGCATAAATGTGCTGTCTCATTGTTGTCATTCTCTTTAATTAAATTATTCTTTGTTCTTTCGTTTGTTCTTTGGCCACCTATTTTTTGGGATTAGATTATTTTATTTTGGGTAGCTAAGTGGTGAAGTCATGAGAATCTGAGTACAAATCTGGCCTCAGACACTTAACACTTCCAAGCTGTGTGACCCTGGGCAAGTCACTTAACCCTAATTGCCTCAGGAAAAAATATTTTGTTTCCAATTAATTTTTATTCTTTTCTTTCACTGCCCTTAATTAAATGTAACTTTACTGCATTGTAACCAGAAAAGAATATATACAATATTTCTGTCTTTTTACATTTGATTTTGAGGGGTTTTTTTGTCCTAATATATGATCCATTTTGTGTAGATGCCATATACTGTTGAGAAAAAGATATATTTCTTTCTGTTCCCATTCAGTTTTCTCCAAAGGTCTATCATTTCTAATAATTCTATTTACCTCTTTAGTTTCTTTCTTATTTATTTTTGGTTTGATTTAATTTGGTTTAGAAACGGCCAGTTGAGGTCACCTATTATAGCTTTGGTATTTTGTCCTATAATTCATTTAATTTCTTTAAGAATTTGGATGCTATACCACTTGTTGAATATATAGTTACTATTGATATTGCTTCATTTTCTATGATGTCTTTTAGCAAAGTGTAGTTTACTTCCTTACCTCATTTAATTAGGTCTATTTTTGTTTTTGATTTGTCTTAGATCAGAATTGTTATTTTTTCTTTCAGCATAATAGATTCTGTTCCAGCCCCTTACTTTTACTCTTTCTTTCTTTCTTTCTTTCTTTCTTTCTTTCTTTCTTTCTTTCTTTCTTTCTTTTCTTTCTTTCTTTCTTTCTTTCTTTCTTTTCTTTCTTTCTTTCTTTCTTTCTTTCTTTCTTCTTTCTTTCTTTCTTTCTTTCTTTCTTTCTTTCTTCTTTCTTTCTTTCTTTTCTTTTCTTTCTTTCTTTCTCTCTCCCTCCCTCTTTCCTTCTTTATCTCTGTCTCTCTGTGTCTCTCTGTCTCTCTCCCTACCTCTATATGTGTCTACTTCATATAAATGAAGTTTCTTATAAATGGTATATTGTAGAATTCTGTTTCTTGATGCACATTGCTATATAATTCTTTTTTGTGGGAGAGTTCATCCCATTCACATTCACAGTTATTATTAGTATCAGTATATTTCCCTTCCTCCTATTTGCCCTCTTTCTCCTTTCACCCTTTCCCTCCTCACCAGTGTTTTGTTTTTGTCTATAACCTCTCCTTTTCTGCCCTTTTTTGTAAGTTTTTCCCACTTTTTCTTAAATTTCTCGCTTCCTACTGACCTGATAGTGTATATTATCGTCTCTTTGAGCCAAAACAGATGAACTCAATACTCACCTTCACTTCCTCCCCTCTACTATAATAGTTTTTTTTTTTGTACAACTTCATGTGAAATAATTTACCCCATTCTCTCTCTTCTGCACCTGTGTATGCTTCTTTCTCATCCCTTAGTTTATTTTGCCATTCCCTCAAATTCACCCCATACTCATATCCTCTATGTGTATTCCTTCTAGCTATTATCTTAGTAATATAATTATCAAGAATTACAAGTATTTTCCCATTTGCAGGTAAATAGTGAAGCTCTATTTAATCTCTTATGTTTTCTTTTCTTTTTCCTGTTTATGCTTCTCTTGAGTCTTGATATTGGAGGTCAATTTTTTGATTTAGATCTGGTCCTCTCCTTAAGAAAACTTGAAATCTTTCTATTTCTTTGAGTGACCATTTCCTCCTCTTGAAGTATTATGCATACTTTTACTGGGTAGTTGATACTTGGTTGTAGTCCTAGTTCCTTTACCTTCCAGAATATTACATTCTGTGACATATGGTCTTTTAGTGCTGTTGCTGCCATATCCTTAGTAATTCTGATTGTAGCTCCTGAATATTTGAATTGTTTCTCTCTAGTGATGAGTTATTTCTGGGCTTGAGACCATTTCCCATTTTTCTTTGGGGTTTTGCCCATGAGAGATTTCACATTGTTGTCATTCCGGGTGACCATAATAGATTAATAGAGTTCCATTATCAGATTTTTATTTGCTGTTGTTTTTTGCTTCTCTCTCTCTCTCTCTGTGTGTCTCTCTGTCTCTGTCTCTGTCTCTGTCTCTCTCTCTCTCTCTCTCTCTCTCTCTCTCTCTCTCTCTTTTTCTATCTCTCTCTGTTTCTGTCTCTCTCTGTCTCTCTCTGTCTCTCTCTCTGTCTCTGTCTCTTTCTCTCTGTTTCTGTGTGTGTGTGTGTGTGTCCCTTTTCCTTTAATTTTTTTTCTCTACAAAAGGAGAATTACATTAGGCTTTTATGCCAATAGCTACAGGCCCTGGCTGTTTACCTGGTAAAGAGGACCCTGGTATTTGCTGCTGGGTGAAGGGGTGGTGTGAGGGATGGTTGGCTTTATTGTAGATTGTAGAAGTTTGGCAGCTTACTTGATACTGAGCTGAGGTCCTAGTGCTGATTTCTGGAGTGTGCTGAAACCAGGTGGTTGTTTCAGTGTTTTTCCAGGGCTGTGCTAAGTCACATGGAGGTCTGGCTGCTGGAGGGTATCTATTGCCCAAGGCTATACTGAAGCACATAGTGATTCCCTGGATCTGGTGTTCACAGGCTTTCACCTGCTCCACCACCCTACAGCTCCAGATCTCCTTTTGATTTGCCAATGTGGGGTTTGCTGCTGCCTTGCTGTGCAGTTTACTGTTTTGGACTGCATCCCTTCCTCCCCTCCTTACCTTACCTGAGCAAGAGGGACCCATCCTGCAAACCATTGAAGTTTCCTGGGCTAATAGATCGTTTCACCTTGTCTTCTCAATGGTTCTGCCCCTCCAGGATCTGTCTTGGGCACTATTTTATGGTAGCTCAAAGGTGAACATGGGAGAGTTATAACTATTTGCTACTTATTCCACCATTTTGGCTCCTGAAAGTGTATGTTCCATTTTTAAAGGAAAAAACATAATTAGAAAGCAGGAGCATATTTAAGTGTATTTAGATAAATGACTTGTGAAGTAGGGAATGGATCACGTTAGGCACAGTCAGGAACATTCTTCATATTATTCCTGGAGAGCCTAGCCTACAGGCTACTCCATAAATATTTGTTGAATGAATAAATTTCATCCAGTTTTCTCACTCCAAGTTCTTTCTTTAAAGACAGAGTTAGAAGGGCAGAAATGGTCTGTTGTTTATGGGATCATAGTATCATAGATTTAGAGCTAGAAAGGACTTTATATATCATATCGTCCATCTCCAACTTCTTATTTTATGGTTGAGGACAGTGAGTCCTAGAGAAGTTAGATGATTTGCCCAAAGTCGCTAAGAGAGCAGATCTGGGATTGACTCTTTTAATTCAAAATCCAGCCTGTTTTCTACTCTCCCAAAGCCTATCTCCTAAACTCAAGCAGTTTAAATCCAAGATAAGTTATTGCCTAGAGGGTATCAGTGGGCAGCAAGAATTATACATAAAACAAATCCAGGTTTGCAGTAAACCTTGGCTTTTATCCAGATTTAACATTAGATGCATTTCAGAGTCTATGGAGCCATAGACCATTCTATTCCTTCAAAGTGTGCAAGAATGTTTACTAGGCTCGAGCTAATGCCGAACTGACATGTTCCTTGCACAAGGCCTGTTTGAAAATTAGATCAGGTTGCTCCCCCACTGTAACATATGACATTTTTCTAATTAGGGCAATGTTTAATTTACTGTCTCATGGCTTTTTGAATAAATATAAATTGTCATACTAAAGTGACAGGTGTTAAACCCAGGGTAGCTGTGTTGGAGAGGTTAATCTGCTCTTAATCAAATCAGTTCTGCTTGACTTTCTCCCAGGGAGTGAGGGAGATAATGGGCCTGTTTAACTGGAGATTAGCCAGCCTTTGGCTGGAAATCCCCAGAGCTTCACCTGAGCCTTCTTGTGTCTTATTCTAAATGAAGACATTCAAATGTATCAATAATTAAAGATGGGCCAATCTCTTCCCTGGGCATCCAAGAAGCCAAAGGCAACCAATTATTGAGAATGTGTCCTTTCCTCTCCTCACCCAACTCTCCCCCCACCTTGTCTCTGCTAAGCATTCCAAATTTATCCACTGACAAAATGCAGTACCTACTAGAAGAGTATTTCTTCAGGCCAAACTCCTTTGCACTGTTTTTCTTGTATTGACAAGCAAGAGTTAGTTCCTTCAGTTAAATGACATGTATTTGGTAACTTATCCATTGGTATATTTAGTTTTGTTGCATTGGGTGAGATGAACTGGGAAAAAGGAGAATAATGAAAGGAAAGGTATCTTGTTGAGATTCCTTAAAGACTTTAGTCTTGCTGTGACTTTGGAACCTATTAATTGAGATTTGTGATTAGTGTGGGGAGAGCTAGGGAGGAGCTATATCAAATGGAGAGAGTCCTAATTATTTTTGTTTGGAGTTCGGATTTTTTGCTCATCCTGCTATAGATTAATGATATAATAAAGACAGAGCTATCCTTTTTCTTCTTTTAAACCTGCTACAGATTATTAATCAAACATGTGACCCTGAATTGTCTATGAATTTTTGAGAGGGAAAGCAATATATCTACTTATTTTAACATAACTCACTCTGTATGTAAAACAAATAACAGCAGTGACATGTTCAGAATCATGTGTATTGGTCAAAACAAGGAGGAGAGACAGGATTACTCTTCTATTTATGGACTATAAAATCTTTACAGTGGCATTGATAAAGGGTTTATAGTCAGTACACAAGCTGGTTATACCATAAATTGTAATGTTATATGATAAACTGGGAGTTTATAGCAGTAGTAGATATCAAAGAAAAAAAATGAGTTTGGGTCTGAAATGATCTATCATAGGAGAAAGTTGCTACATGTTTAAATATTCAAGCTTTTTTGTCTTCATTTCATTGAAGCTACTGATAATTCATGGTCGACCTAACATGGATTTATAAATTTGCCTAGAGTCCCCAACATTGAAAAAAAGACAGGAATAACATGATCCTGAGGTGGAGAAGAAAGAGAAGGATGGAACTGAGTCATGTATTTGAACTTACAAGTTTTATAGAAAAAAAGATAGGTAAAGCTTCTTTTCTTCTTCTCCTTCTAAGTTTGGGGGCTTCTGTAAGACATCTTGCTTACTATTTCTGGAAAGTAAAAATATTTACAAGGAAAATATGTGGAACACAACTTAATTGCTTCTAGTTTACATTAAAGCTAAAAGCAGTAAAATGTCAACAAATGTTAATTTCACTGCCTCTCTAATGGGCATATACTCCTTCAGTAACCAATTCTGTACTTATTCATTATGGAACTCAAACTGCTAATATTTACTTATTACTTATTTATATTTTCATTTGAAAGTACAAATAAGCTCATTTGCAATAATAACAGCTTAATATTTTCAGTGCTAAGGAACTGCCTTTAAAATATTTCTATTAATGATCTTGAAGAAAAAAAATCAGAAGGCTTTCATATTGTACAGTTGTAATATGGAAGAATATCATTAATTTAGAACATGATCATCACTTACTTTGGCTGTTTACATAGCTCTATAGAAAAAATAGGGTTCTTGAGAATCACCAAAAGTGATTGTGATAGGTGAGAAGTTATTCCATAACCAGAGATGGAGATGCCTTTGGAAAGGCATTAATATTCAGGCTCTCTGGAGTCACATGAGTCTACCTGGAACACGGTAAGTTGTTTTTTTTTTTTTTTTTTTCCCAAAACATATATGACCAAAAAGTTATATGGAATTCTAATTTTTATAAACTGAAGCCTATTTTAAATGAACTAGAGGCATTCACTATTGAAAAAAATTCTAAAGTGAATCCATTTAGAAAGCCTGAACTAAGAGATCATTGAGTGAGAAGGGACCTTAGAACTATCTTGTAAATAATGTGTACTTTGTATATATCAAGATTGTCATATGTAACATCAGAGATGCTTAATGGTGTTCTACATCTAGAAACTTAAAAGCAACAATAGCAACAACAAACAACAACAAAATAAACAATTAGTTCTCAGAGTTTAAAACTGCAAATTGAAGACATAATTTCCAGAAAGACATTTGCCCTCCTAGAATCTCTCCATGGGCATATACTATCAGGCAACAATTACAGTGACACAATCCTTGGTACACATTGTTCTGCCTTTCTGAAGTAAATGATGGAAAATGTACCTTATTCCATTCTGATAAATTAGGAAAATAATAAAATATAATCAAATTTTATAGGCAAATACTTTATGATTCTGATTTGCAACCATGAGATTAAAGTTCTTTCTTTAAGTGACTATGGAAGTACATGACTATGTATATACCATTTCCTGAGGCAGTATACCATGAAAGGATTTGTTGTTTGCTTCTCCCAATGCAGAAGAGGCATTGGTGAGCTAAATTTTTGGAAACTCAGTCCAGTCACTTGATTTACTGGGAATTTATCTGGCTTGATTCAGTTAAATCATCTGATTTTATTTACATAAAATTATTAATATTAAGGATGTATACATGTGTGTATCAGTGATTACATTGATGGAAGTACTACCTCCTTCAGTGAAGACTACCATCTTACTGTATCTTTTCATACTCTTTAATTCTTGTCATTGCCCTTTCATGGTCCAGGTGGTCTGACAAATGTACTAGGACCTTTTTTTAGGTTGGTAATTTTTATTTTGTGCGTGTGTGTGTGTGTGTGTGTGTGTGTGATGGACACTTTTGACAGTTTAGTTTATTCATTGTACCCTTTCTCAGAATGTTTTTAAATGCATAAATTGTATGATTATGAAGAAAAATGATTTATATGTATTTGCTGCTGTTATCATCATCATCAACATCATTGATTGGTGAGGATGAGGATGATGACAACAAAAATGACAACTACCACAACATTTATGTGCAAGGCACTTTGTCAAGTGCTTTTCAAATATTATCTCATTTGGTTTTCACAACTCTGTGAGGAAGATGCTATTATTTTCTGCATTTTATAATTAAGGAAACTGAGGAAAACAGACTAACTGACTGACTCAAAGTCACACAGCTAATACCTGTGTGAGAACAGATTTGAATTCATGTCCTCCTGACTCTAGATCCACTATTCTATCCTCTCAACCACTTAGTAGTCACTTATTTTTCCTTATTCCCTTTATTTATGATGTTTATTTCTTATTTGGGTTGTACAATTCTTTAATGATCTTTCACATCATTTTTGGTATATATTTCCTTTTTGGTAAAATGTGATCATATATTTTTGTTTACCTGGATTCTCCCTGTTTCCTCTTGGATGACCAGAAAATTTAATTCTTTGAAGACTGTGGTATTCAACGACTCAGAGACATATTTATTTGTCTTATGAATGTGGACTGTTGTTTAATGGAAAAATTTTGGTAGCATTAAAAGCATCGTATTATTTTCCAAATATATCCCGCCTTCTCTAATTTTCTTTTTCAATGCTGACCAAGTTCAATGTTCATGTTCATTATCTCTTCAGAATATATATACATCAGAGTGATCCTTGGAAAGTGGATGTAGCCTGTTACCTTTTTTGTGTTAAGTTCTTTGCATCATAGTTGGATCTTTCAGAATGGGTTTGATAGAAACATTGCCTTTTTCCCCAGTATTATATCACAGTACTATGTTGCATCAGATGAGAAATTTTGTGGAAGGTTCATGTATCTAATTAACCAGATTACATCCTCATCTAATTCATTCAATGTACAAAGTACTATATGGGACATGAAAAAATCTAAGACATGGTTTTTGTCCTAATGGAGTTTATAATCTAATAAGAAAGAGAAGTTGAACACAAATAAATAGAGGCTGTGTAATATAGTAGATAGAGTATGGAAGACCTTGGTTTACTGATACCTCAGTTATTTACTAGTTAGTTGTTTCATCCTGAGAGAGTGACTTAATCTCTCTAGGCTTCAGTTGCCTCATCTGTAAAGTGAGAGGGCTGTATTGGATGATCTCTAATGTCTCTTTTGATCCTATGTCTAAAATACTAAGAAATATAGAAGAAGATAAGATAAATGAGTGCTATAATATAATGGAAGTTTAAAGGAAAGGGAATAAGAAGATTTCATAGTTACACAAAATGAATATATTATGTAATGAATTGACTTTTCATATGTGGTTTATAGAAACAGTCAGTACTTTATTGTCATATGTGTACATATCTATTACTGCAATGGACGATTATCTATTCTTTTCTTTAAATTCTTATAGTTATTCCATGAATTTGGTGTTTATTAACATATCAGCAGAATTTATAGTCAGTATACATACATTATTTCTCCTATTAGATGTGAAGATGTGGGAGAAAGGGGACTAGATTTTGGTCACAAGACATGAGTTCAAATCTCAGTGCTGCTAGTAACTATTTTTGAGACCTTGGGCAAATCACTATGGAGGTATTTGAATTTGATGATCTCTAGGGTCCCTTCCAGCTCTGAGTCCTATAAATTAGCACCTTGAGGACAGGATCTTTGTTTTATTCTAAACATCACGCACACACACACAATTATCATTGTTATTTTTATAATGATATTCCAAATAGAATATGATATGTTTGTATACAGAAATATTCTATTTATTAGTTCTTGTATCAGTTGACAAAATGTGTAGATTTGAACTAATTTGTAAAGCAGTACTCTACAAATAATTATTTTAAATATCCAAGTAAATAAAAAAACCCCCAAAAGTAGTCTTTAATCCTGGAAAGGCTTTCTGTAACATCTAGCAATTTGGACAATTACTCACAGGTTAGCCACTTGAAAACTAGTGATTCTATATTTCAGAAAGTCCCTGGAAATTTTAACAAGGAATAAGTCAGCCTTTTCCAGGACATCTAAGCTCAATTGTTATCCTCATTCCTTCTCCCCACCTCACTTCCCAATAAAAGAATTATCAAGCAAGAAGGAAAGCTCCTATTTGATTATTCTAAAGGGAGCCCCCTCTACCTTCTTCAAAAGTAATCCTCTTATTTGAGGGATTGATGTCTAGAGGAGAAGGTTTGTAGTTACTTGAATTCAGATAATCATCTAACCTCGTTCCACATGCTGGATTTGAGGGATTTTTAAAACTTATATAACTTATATAAAAGAGTGAAAGCCAACTTCCCCTCTAGCATAGAACATTTAAGCCTTGGCAAGTTTTTCTATTGCTTAAACCAAATGAATACTCCTGAAAATGACCTCTTCAATTTGGAAAGAAAAGTCCAGAGGGGAGGGGGTGGGGTTGTGTCAAATCCACTTTTCAAAGCTGTTCAAACAGCTTAGTTTCTGGTGTTAGTTTCAGGAACGGTTTTGGGCCATGGTGCTGGAGAGGCAGAGATAGAGAAAGAGTACTGGGCCAGATCTTAGGCATGGTGAGTGCTAAATATAACCCTACCACAAACTAGCTGTGTAACATTCAGCAAGTCATTTTGCTACTTTGGCCTTTTTTTTTCATCCCTATCATAGAATATTTTTTATTCATTTTCTGTGAATTCCTTTCAACTTCATTCCCCAATCTCACCAACCAGAAATCATTTTATCTCAAATTTAACACTTCATATTACATCTCTCTAATATGTTTTTGTGTTTCATTTTGTATTGTGGTTATTTATGTTATAGACTCCATAAGGTCAGAAACAGTGTCAAATTTAATGATTTGTATTGATATAATGCTTTTACATATACTATTTCATTTATAAGGCACAACAATTCTGTTAGACACTAAAGCAGTTATTATTGTCTCCATTTTGTAAATGAGGAAACTAAAGTTCAGATAAATTAAGTAATTGTTCTTGGTCACAAAACTAATAAGTGCCAGAGGTAGAATTGAAACCAAGTCCTTTCTGACTCCAAGGTCAATATACCATATCCTCCAGTGGTTAGCATAATGTTCTCTGCATAGTAAATCTTAGCAAGTATTTGTTAAATAAATTTGGGCACCTGAAATCCTCATATCCTTGTCTTTTACTTACATTTAAAGAATTATATTAGATGATTTCTAAGAGCCCTTCTAACTTAAACACAGTATGATTCTATGATAGTTTCTCTAGCAAGTAAGTTTAAGGTATTCTAAATGTCTTACACATTTCCCAAGAAATCCTTAAATCAAAAGAAAAGATTTAATCTTCACAAAAAATAATTATTACATACTTGCAGTTTCATTAGAATTATGACATGGTATTATTAATTTACCTTAATTTGTCAGATATCAGTCAGATAACACTATTATAAGAACTCATATATCTTGTTAATATGAGAAATTTTAGTTTTTGAAGTTAATTTTCAGAGAAAATTAAATATTGGAAGATAATCTTTAATAAGATAATCTATAAGATGGCATTACATACCTATCAATTCAATGTTGATATATTATTTCTTATTTTATAGTAGAAATGTTGATAGGTTTGAAAATACTTCTGGATTTGACTCTCTGAACAGATGGAACAGTTATTACCTCAATGATAGTCAGTGTACAGTTCTTAAATGACTGTGCCTTTCAAAGGACAATGTAAGGTTCTGAGGGAAAAGCAAATATTAGTAAAATCTTTACAGTCTTGTAGGGGAAGTATGCACATATGCAAATAACTTTAATGAAAATTAGACTATAATAAGTGCAAAAGAGAGTTATAAAATGCTATTAGATCTCTTTATCAGGGTAAGTAAGTTAGCATCTTAAAATTACAGGGACCCTTAATGTCTTTATTCCAGGTGATGGTGAAGAGAGAGAAAATATGAACTTAGAAATCAGAATAAGTAGCACATCATGACATAGGCCTTTGAGCATGCTGGGAGCATTATGAAGGCACTGAGGAATTAGGGGATGGGAAGATAGAAGAGGTCATGTTTGAAAGTATTTTAGCAAACAAACTGCATGTATTCACAATTTTACCAAGATCTGATCTTATCATCATGCCCTGTTGAAAACAGAAGCAAAAAACGTATACTTTCCTTCTCTCCCTTTCGCTGAAGAGAGAATAAAGCGAAATTAGAGAAGAGAGATGAATACAGAACTTATTTCTAAGGGATTCTACCACGTGTCATTCCCCATGAGTGATATCTTCATCTTCTTTCATTATTGCTTTCTACCTGTACTTAATTAAAGCAGGTTCCTGATTTTCTTGCTATAGCTATACAGATATTAGACATGAAAAAACAAAAACAATTTAACATACACTACCCTATTACAACAAATTTCTAGGAAATTAAGGTAGGAAAAAACCCAGTTAATTAAAAAATACCATGTGTCAAATATTAATGAAAGTCACTACCCTCAAGGAGCTTATATTATATCAGAGGAAACAACATGTACAAATAAGAAAATCCTGTATGTAAAAATAAATATAAGCTATTTGGGGGAATTGAGCAGGACAGTAGTTTCTGAAAGAATAGGAAAGACTTATACAGGAGCAAATATTTGATTTGAGTGCTAATGGAAGCTGGGGGTTATAGGAGTCAAAAGTCTGTACCAAATGAGAGACAGCTTGTCTCTTTTGTGCACAGAGGTTGAATCAGGAGTTGACACATTAGGAATTAGAACATCAAATAGATTAGTTTGACTGGACCCTAGAGAGAATTAAGGACAGTAAAGTATAACAAACCTGGTAGGATATTTTGGAGGCAGATTTTGAAAAACTTTAAATGTAAAATAGAGAAGCTTCGATTTGATCCTTGAAGCAATATAATATCCCTGGAGTTTCTTGATTAGAAAAGTGACATGACCAGAATGGTTCTTAAAGAACAGCATTTTGACAGCTGAGCAAAACATAAGTTGTCAAAAGAGGGTCCTTGAGTCAAGGAGATAAATTAGATAGCAGTTGCAATAATTTGGGTAAGAGGTATGGAGAATCTCCATTCAGAAGCAACTTTATGAGTGGAGAGAAGGGGTTGGATGTGAGAGATGTTTAGAAGGTATAATGTACAATAATTGGCAATTAATTTGATTTGTTGGAATAGATGACTTTAAGGAATAGAGAATGTTTGAGTTCCTGAATTTGAGTGATTAAAACAAAAAAAGACAGGGAAAAAATATGGGTTTTGGGAAAAACATAATTTTGAACATATTAAATTTAATATGCCTAGAGGATATTAAGTTTAAAATGTTCAGTAGGAGGTAGGTGATGAAGAACTGGAACTCAGGAGAGAGATGAATTTGGATATTTATATCACTATGTCTATGTCTATAGCTACAACTTTGGCTATATCTTTGCTGTCTGTCTGTAGCTATCTATCAATCTATCCATCATCTATCTCTTGTTCTCTACATATAAATGATAATTGAAACCATGAAAACTACCCTGAAGTTTAATAAAAACTAAAACTTGATGTGGTAACATCTTTTAAGCAATTTTCTACCATATCATTCCTACTATATGATAGGAATACAACAACTCCAGCTGACAAATTTTCACTCATCTTTTGAAAGGAGTCACCATAAGTGGACAGAAACATTGTATTCCATTCATGGATCTTTTAAAATATAGAAGCACATTTGTAATAATTTTATGACTTGCAGAATGCCTCCAAAATATATTATTTGATATAAATACTAAAATTTTGTTTTATATCTAAAGTTCAGATTTTGTAACTTGCTTGAGATTCCATTGCTAATGGATGTCAAAGCTGAATCAAGGAATTAGATCTTCTGATCCTGTCCAATGTTTTCTCAATTCACTATGCCATGTTATCATGAAATTCTAAAGTTGGAAGATACCTCAAATGCTATTTGCTCTCAACTAAAGCATAAATCCTTTAGTCTGCAGTATATAATCATCTAGTTTTCACTATAAGCTCTCCAGGGATATGAAATTCACTCTTTTTTGAGGCAAACTATTTCATTTTTGGAGAACTTGAATTGCTAGGAAATTATTATGATGAGTCAAATTATTTCTCATTGTGTCTCCCCACTGGTTCTTGGTCCTGCTCTCTGAAACTCAAAAAAAGAGGTTTAATCTTTCATTCATATATATATATATAATTCAATGGATCTTTAATTTCAATCGATGGATCTTTAATTTCATTAATATGGGTATTCATTCTGTTATTACATACTTGCAATATATTGTGGTTGTTTTTGTTGTTTTTAATAATCCACTATTAACAAATCTACAGGATTGTTGTTGTAATGCAAATCACACTCAATTTGAAACCTGAGCAGCTTGAATTCTTTTTTTAGAATCAAAATAATTGTATTACTTTTTGGTTTTTTTATTTTTATAGAGTTTTTTATTTTCAAAATAGATAATTTTCAGCATTCACTTTTGCAAAATCTTGTATTCCAAATTTTTTCTACCTCCTTTCCTTCCACTCCTTTCTTTAGACAGTAAGTAATCCAAAATATATTGAAGACATGCAATTCTTCTATACATATTTCCACAGTTATGCTGCACAGGAAAACTCAGATCAAAAAGGAAAAAAAATGAGAAAGAAAACAAAATGCAAGCAAATAACAACAATTAAAAAAATGAAAATACTAGATTATGGTCCACACTCAGTCCCTACAATTCTCTCTCTGGGTGTAGATGGCTCTCATCACAAAACCATTGGAATTGGCTTGAATCACTTTGCTAATGAAAAGAGCCAAGTGTATCAGAATTGATCATTGCATAATCTTGTTGTTCTCAGCTTGAATTTTAAAATTGCTACTTATTGTATGTCTCTCTTTGGGCAAATCATAATGTCTCCAGGTATAAGTTTTATATATATGTATAAACTAAAGAGACTATTCTAGATTGCATGGACATGCCAAAAAACGTTGAAGATAAGTACTAAATTTTAAGCATTGTTGTGTCTAGTACCTTTCTTTTTCAGGGATGGCAACAATCAGAAGAAAGCCAATAGTTCCCAAATCCCTGAGTTATTTATTTGTTTGTTTGTTTATTTTTTATATTTATTTATTATTATATATTATGTGTATATATATAATATAATGATATTCTTATATATTTATATCCTCTTATGAAGTTTTCCTAACTCTTCCAACTCTCTGAAAAAAGTTACCCTAATAGATGGAATTAATGGTGATGAACACTTGTGAGGGGTCTAAAATTCCACAAGGGCTAGACAACTAAAGTAGCGTTGAATGGGATAGATTAAAATGCTCTCGTTAAAAATTTCATAGAAGGAAGTTATCAGGCAGATAATGGAGTAATGAGTTCCATCATCGTCTTCTGCCTGATATGACCCTCAAGCTCCAGGGGGATTGCTATTTTAGCCATTATATAACTCTCTAATATTGCCCTGTAGAACTTCAGGATTCTCTTGAACCAGTTCTGGTCAACTTCACCCTTAACCTACTGATTGACTTGTGATAACCGATCTAGTTTCCCTGACAATTGTTCATCTATAGGGTTAATCTTCATAAACCTAGATCAGAAACTCTGAGATTACATAACCCTTGGCACTACCAGCGCACAGCAGGGAAAGTGATATTTTCTTCAAAGTGGGTGTTCACTTATGTGGGAATGGCAAAAATTTTGGCAGCTCAATGTAATGGAATAGTTAGCAATGCTATATAAAAATGATGATTAGGCAGAATTCAAAGAAACATGGTAAAACTATATGAACTCAGTCAGGATGAGATAAAAACCAGGGAAAACTAGAGAAACCACAGAAGTGTAAATGAATAGCTAATTTAAAAAAACAACACTGAAAAATATGTAATTATGACTAAGTCTAACCTCCACTCCACTTTGAAAAGAATTGGGAAAAATGAATCTTAGCTCCTTCTTTGAAGAAGCAGGGGACAATAGGTAGAGAATAATGTACATAGCATTATACATAGTCCATGTTTTAGGACTGACTTGGTTTTGTTAAACTTCAGGTTTTGGGGGGTTTTTAATCTTTGTTGTAAAAGAAGTTTTGCTGTGTGGGGAGATGGAACATATTCAAGTATAAATGTGATATTTAAAAAAAAACATGATTTTTAAAAAAAAAGTATTTATTTTTAACACACATTGCTTTATGAATCATGTTGGGAGAGAAAAATCAGATCAAAAAGGAAAAACCATGGGAAAGAAAAAAAAAACAGAAAAGATAAGTGAACTTAGCATGTGTTGATTTATTTTCAATCTCCATAGTTCTTTTCTTGATACAGATGCCATTTTCTGTCCAAAGTCTATTGAGATTGTTTTGGATCACTGAACCACTGAGAAGAACCAAGTTTTTCACAGTTGATCATTGCACATTCTTACTGTTATTGTATACAATGTATTCCTGGTTCTTCTTGTTTCATTCAGCATCAGTTCATGTAAATCTTTCCAGGCCTTCCTAAAATCAGCTTGTTCATCATTTTTATACAACAATAATATTCATTATTTTCATATACTACAATTTATTCAGCCATTTTTCCAATTGATGGACATCTACTCATTTTATAATTCTTTGCCACCACAAAAAAAATGCTATAAACATTTTACACATGTGGGTCCTTTTTCCTTCTTTATTATTTCCTTGGGATACAAACCCAGTAGTCACACTGCTGAGTAAAAGGGTATGCAAAGTTTGATAACCCTTAGTTTGATAACTTTGATTGATAACTTTGATAACCGTTGTTCCAAATTGCTCTTCAGAATGGTTAGATCATTTAACAACTCCACCAACAATGCATTAATGTCCCAGTTTTCTCAGATTCCCTTCACATTTATCATTTTCTTTTCCTCTCATCTTAGCGGATCTGAGAGATATGAGGTGGTACTGAGTTGTTTTAATCTACATTTCTCTAATCAATAGTCATTTAGAGGATTTTTTAATATGATTATAGATGGTTTTAATTTTGTCATCTGAAAATTGTCTATTCATATCCTTTGATCATTTACTAATTGAGGAATGACTTGTAGTTTTATAAATTTGACACTTTTTATAGGACATCACTTTAAAAAAAAATCCACAAAATCAAATATTGCATAATTAAATTGACCAGATTTGGTCCTGAAAAACAGATGAGAAAATGAACCTCTCTCTTTTAAATGGAGAGGATAGAAGTGTATGAAACTGAATTGTTGTATATGCTGCCAAATCAATAGATGGTTGGTTTTGTTTAAATGGATCTGTTCTTTAAATAGAGAGGATGTCTGAATAAAGAATAGGATGTCTGAATAAAGAACAAAAGGGAATAATAACATTTAAAATGGAGTATGGGACTAAAGGAAGAAAATTATGGCTTCTTTAATAGAAATAGAAAATTTAGAAGTAAAGCTTGTTACAAGAAAGAGGATGAGTGTGTTTTCATATGTCAAGTCTAATGTGACTTTGGGAAATTCAAGTGCATATGTCCAACTGACATCAGGAAATGCTGGAACATAGGGAGAGGTGAAGACTGAGCTTATAGATTTGTAAGTCATCTGCAGAGAGCAATATTTGAGACTTTGAGAGTGGTCGAAATATTTGAAAAAAAGATTTTGGAAAGATAAGCTAAGTGATCTGAGAATAGATCCTATGTAGAAACTTCCATCTAATAATTCCATCAACTATCTTCTATTTTGGATTGACTTTCTAGCCTCATCAAATATTTCTTGAAAAGGTACTTGTGTCAGGAACTATGTCTCTTACACTTTTGTCTGTATAAATGGCAGGTAATGAAGATACATAAGGGTTCTTTGGGGAGGAGGAAGGGAGAGAAGAGCAGAAAATATACTAAATTTTTTTTTAGACTTACCAATAGGACTGAATTTGATGTTTTGAATTTGATTTTTAATCCTATTTAATCTATGAGGTGGATCCCATCTGATTAGTGTCATTAGATTTTACAAAACTACATACTGCTGGTGTTTGGAAGTTGATTTTTTAATTATAGAAGTTGCTTTAGAATTTTTTCCCAGCCTAGAAAGTAGGTTCTGTCCAAGTCTGAAATGTGATTAATACTTTGCATTTGGATAGTATTTTTAACTTTTTCAAAAAAATTTACATCTATTATCTTCCTTTATTTTCAGCAGACTCTTGTTTGGTATGTAATTCAAGTAGCATCAATGTTATGTAAATGAGGAAATCAAGGCCTAGGGTGGTGAAATCACTTTCTCAAAGTCATTCAGAAAGCTAAAGATAGAGCAAGAGTTAAAATGCATCTCTTGATTCCTCATTTAGACCCTCTTCCACTACAAAAATGTTGGAATTGAGTGTCATATTCCTGTTGATGCTTAAAACACAAGCCATATTTGCTTGCTTCCTTGGGCACTTCCATAGCATTTTGTAGCACTCATATGACATATATTCTATTATATATTTTATTTTGTGTTGGAGATTGCCAAGATAATTCTTGCTTTTATAGAATATGTGAAGTGCAGAGTTAAAATGAAAGAGAGTAATCTGAATTGTAGATCTGGAAGGGAGATAGATAGATAGATATAGATATATAGAGAGAGGTTATAGAGTACAATTGTCTCAATTTGCATATGAGGAGACTGAGACACAGAGAAGTTAAACAATTTTATTGGGATCATGCAGGCCATAATGTCAAGATTTGAATTTAAATTTCCTAAAACCAGTGTCATATTTACCATGTCATAAAGATGGTAAGGGCCTCCAGATGCTCCATTTTGTGGATGACGCTGTGTGAATTCTCCAGAGTTGGAACTACTATGGAATCTGCTAATTGAGATCCATAATCACTCAAAATAGATTAATCCTTTCAAATAACTAAAAAATATATAACAAGTAGATGAAGAATTCTTATTGTCACAGATCTAAAGTTAGAAGGGATTTCAGTATCATTTAATTCAATCCTCTTAATTTACAGATGAAGAAACTGAGGCTTAGGGAAATTTATCCACACTATCCTTTACCTTTACTGTATTCAAATCCCTAATTCCCATACTCCCTTGCTGCATAAGCTTCCTAGTTCTAGCTTCTGTTCCTGACCATCAGGTTAAGGAAGCCCATATAGTACTGGGTACTCACCGTAGCAAGCTACTCAGATGCCCTAAAGAATATGCTTCACCCAGAAATCACCTATTGGATGCAACAGGGTAAGCTCTTGTGACAGTATCTAGTAAATAAAAGACCCACACGCTCCCTTTTTTTTGTTTGTTTGTTTTGAGTTAGAGACAGTGAATTGACTAGATATTTGTCCTTTATAATTAAACAACCATATAAATATAAGTAAATATTTATATTTATAAATAAATAACCACATCCTGGGAGTACATTTTTGTAATTGGTAAGGGGTCGCATAATCAAAAATTTTTAGAGATGATCATTTAACATATTAATATTTTAATAATTATCATACAATAATAACTTAATAATTAATGTAATAAAGTGGTAGAATTTCTTTGTAAGAGCTCACTCCACCATGAAATTACAGGTCTAGCCCCTATGCCCATCTTTAATATGTTTGTGAGACTTCGTCACCTTTATTCCAATATCCCTTAAGCACTTAATGATCATTTCCCCTAGTTCTTGGCGTAATGAGTGAAGCCGGTTTGGCCGTGGAAGCGATCGGTTCTCAGTAATGAGCCAGGGGTCTCGCTAGCCAGGATCGCGCCCACAACGCGCCCGATCACCCACCAGAAAGAACAGCGCAAAAGCGAGAGACGCGGGCCCCATTACACCTGTACAACAGGCCCTACGAGAAAGGGGGCAGGATGTGGAGAAGCCGGGTTTACAGATGAAGGGTTTATAGCTCATTCCAGCTTGCGATGTCATTTCACAGCCAGGCAGATAGATTGTACTTGGAGCATCAGCCTGACACATTAGGGAAAGCCTTTTCCGCATGCCCTGTTTCCAAACTGACATTTTCCAGAGTTGGGGGTGGGTGGAGGGGAGGTTAGCAGTTAAAAAAAAAAAAAAAAAAAAAAAATTGCCAGTGATACAAATAAACAAATGAGCTACAAGATCCCTCCCCGGCTCCCCTCCCCAGCCCCACCCAAAGTTGGAGAATTGCTTTGCGGTAACTTTACTGCACTGAATTACCCAATTATCTTCTAAATTATAAAAGGCAAATCTTCACCACCAACTGTTCCCGAAACTGCCAGGATGTGCAGTGTTGCAAAACTGTAGCAAAAATGTAAACAAAAGAGCCCTACTGAACAGGGAGCAGGCTGTCCGCATATGCCAATCCCAGCGGCTTCAATCAAAGGAGAGATTGCTTCACCAATAAACTAAGCCACTGCAACTAATAAACTCCTGCTCTAATTACTGGCTGCAGATGTATCAACTGAAGCAAATGAGACGCAGGCAACCATTAATTATCTAATGAGGCCAGCAGTGTTTCTGATGAGGTGGGGGCTGATTAAATATTAAACAGTAGCATATGGAGAGTGCCAGGAACAAAAGACTCAAATCTGACAATATTAAAAAAAAGAAAAAAGAAAAGAAAGAAAAAAAAAGAAAAAGAAAAAAAGAGAATCACTTGAAAAAAAAAAAAAATCCAAGACAAGAGCATCTCAGTCACTGAGAAAGGTAATTAGGACCCCCAATGCAAGCCCAGAACTCAAAGGGAGGCTGGTGAGATAGGACTTCAGAAGTGATACCTTAGATGAAAAGGTTTTTACATTAAAGGGGTGACAAAGATTTAGGTGTAAAAGCAGCCACCTCTTTATTTAACCCTTCCTAGAGGGGGTTGAGACCCACTGTTGTTTAGTTCTTTCTCTTGCTTTTCATCCTTGTGAAAATTAACTTCTCTGTAAATCAAACAGGGCGGCATTTTCAAAGGCAGGGGCCAATCCATAAATTTAGTGTAAATCTGGGCTATTCCAGTTTTCTTTTCAAGGGCTTGCATGCTAGAGAGGAGAAAAATCCTACTGTAAATGTCCCTTGTAATGAATATCTCGGCATAACTGTCCCCTCTTTTAAGGCAAGGTATTTGAGAGAAGCATCTCAATGCATAATAGAGAGGGGGGTCTTGGGGTCAGGATGATGTAGATTTAGTTTATGCTTCAAACACTCAGTCTGGTGAACTTGGGTGAAATATTTTCAGAATTTCTCTCTTTCCTCATCTGTAAAATACTTTTAAAGGATTCTTTTGAGGATTAAAATAAGATAAGACAGGTAAAGACATTATTAAAATTATAGCATCTTATAAATATTATTTAAATGGAAACTGGATTAGATTCTGAGTTAAGACGCCTACTTAACTTCTACCTAAATACTTAAAGCTAATACACTTTTTAAAATTCAGATTAAAAATATGTGGTGATAACCTTTAATTAAAGCAGAAAGAGCATTAGATATTCAGTCAAGAAATTTTAACTTTGAAGTCCAGTTTTGCTGCTTGGGTGACTTTGGACAAATTATTTCACTTTCTAGTTTTGAGTTTCCTCTTCTATCCCATCTAATTCTTCATATAAACTATGATTCAACATTATTAAATAGTATCAACAGTACTAAACACCTGCTCAAACCTAGTAACCCAAACCTAGCAATATAATATCCTAAGTATTATGTTGGTTTATAGAATCTATATTCAATTCACCAATTATTAAATAACTTTCTATGTGACTGTGGAATACAATGACAAAAAAAAGAATTCCTATGTCTATCCAAAGGACCTGCCTTTTACCCAATATACACACAAATAAGGAAACTTAAAGTTATGTATTAAGTTACAGCAAGTAATTTCAAGAGAGTTGGAGACCAAGTCTCAGAATGGGTAAGGGAAGACATGTTTTATAGAAAGTCAGGGATTCTAAGTCAGAGAAGAAAGGAAAGGCATCCTAGAAATGGGGGCAGTCCATGTAAAGGCACTAAGGACCCAACATTAAAAAATCTTAAATATTCCTTGGGAAGAAAATACTTAGTTAAAAGGAGGAAGTACTTTGATCAGATCATTCATGACAAATAATTAAAATTAAATTAAATTGGTGAAATATGTGGCTAGGTCAATCAAGGGAAGAGATCAGTGTTGACAAGAGGAAAGAGGGATCTTAAAGAGTAAAAAAGGAAAGAGACCTTAAAAGACAAGTAAATTGTAAAGATCTGAAGACTTTTAAAATTAGAGAAAGATAAGCTCACTCATTAAACATTTATTAATATTCTACTGTGGTACTGTGGTAGAGAGCTGGTCTCACATGATAGTTCTATATCATGTAAGTTCCCACTGCTCCAAGCATTTCCTCCCCACTTCTGAACTTCCTCATTATACTTGAAGGTACCATCATCCTTCCAGTCATCCAAGCTCACAATCTAGTGTCATTCTTGACTCCTCCTCCTCTCTCTCACCTCCCTCCTCCAATAGCCCTGTCAATTTTAGCTTCTTAACATTTCTCATATCTATAATCCCCCTTCTCTCCTCTGACAAAGCTACCTGCATGGTATAGGCTTTCATGTGTTCACATATGCACTCCCTACTCAAGTTCATTCTCCACTCATATCATAAATCAACTTTCCCAAATCAAACGCTTAAAGATAGACTTAAAACATAGATCATGTTATCCACCCTGCTCAATAAACTACAGTGGCTCCTTAGAATCTCCAAGATCTAATATAAAATCTTCTGTTAGGCATTCGAAGCTGTTCATAACTTATCCCCTTCTCTAGGCTTCATACATATATTTATAACTTAATATGCAAAATGATAACAGAATTTTGAATATGTTCAAGGAATTCTATAACTAAGCAACATTGGAAGTAAAACAGTAAGTAGCAGATTCATTACCATTTCTTGTCTTATACATTTAGATGTCTTCCTCATGGACATCAAATGAAAATATGGTACAAGGGTCTCCTAGTAGAGTAACTTAATAGATTAAACATTATCAAGACTGTTTTTATTGTATTTTCTCTCCTAATGAATAGACCACTTATTCCCTGTAGATTAGTTTTTCTTTTGTCTTTAAATCCCTAAAGGAATGACAGAAAATATATGAAGGACTGCTAGCTAAAATGGATTGTTTTGTTTCCCTTCCTCAAAACACACACTCTCAGATTGTTATTCTTTTCAGAGCATTAAACTACAACACGACATTGGCAAATATTACTTGCATTTCTCTGTTTCTTCCCCCCATGTTCTCATAATATTCCTCCCAATTCCCCACAAACTTATGAAATCAGAAGTTTCAAAAATGGAATAAGGGTTAGAAGAAAAGCCTTATTCTTAGGAATTTGCATCTTGGATCAATCTATCCTCCTAAGTTGTTTGTGAAATAGGTTATGGTTCTGTGAAAGCCATTCATCAGTCATCTTGAGAGAGCTGGAAAATGAAAATAAACTTTACCTGTACTTTTAAGATGCCATAAAAACCAATTGATATAGTTCCCCCTCCTTCCCTCTCCCCGCCTGGGGTTCACTATACAGCTAGATGACTGTCAGCCACATTTTTTCACTTCAACACAATTTGTGTTGCTATAGTCTCAGGCACAGGAATTGGTTAGATAGAAAGGCACATGGACTCAGATACTCATTCTGTATGGGTACTCAGGTGAATTTCACATGGCCCTGCTTGTGTGATGTGGATGGTTTGCTAGGTTTCCCCTGAATTGAAGTCTCCCTTCAAAAGTAGGAAGATGATCCAACTTATTGGAAAAGTTTCTCAGAGTTGGAAACTACAATAACTGGACTCCCCCCACTATACTAATTGCATTTTTTCAAGAGTGAACCATAAATAAAACCAACAGGTATGAGTTCCATTGGTGTGACCAAGGGGCTCAGGGGTTCAGATTCCCAAGCTGGAGGCATCAGAATCTGGAAAGCATGTTACCCTAGATACCGATTTGCCTGAAGTATAAGAACCATCCTTCCCCCAACTGCCATTTTATTTTTTGATAATCCTCTTCTTTATTATAATCTTCTTAATATCCATCTGTTACCCTTTAGGCAAAGGCTTCTTAAATTCAAATATAGGGCTATTTTTATCACAGAAGAATATGTAAAGCAATAGAAAACATTTTAATGGGTTTTGGTGCCTGTGGCCCTCCTTAGCAAAATTTCCATAATGAAATCCAGTTACAGACATTGGTGCTGCTACAGTTGGCTGTTCACACAAATGAGGAATGAACATTTCCTTCATGTAAGCCAGCCCAGGAAAACAGAGTGTGAAATAACTACCTTTACTAGCCATTAGACCTTTTTCTTCTTTTGTGTCTAGGAGGATCCCTTTTGCTCTGACTTTTAATCCTCTGAAACTTGGTGGAGTTCTGAGTATTTATTCAAGTGTCCAGGATCAAGTCAGCCCTGATGGTCTCTGTTTAACGGGGCCCAGGTGGAGAGGAAAAGGGAAAAGAAAAAAAAAAACATACAAACAAACAAACAAAAAAACCTCTTCCTTCTCAGGGGATTTACAAATTCAACAAGCCTGAAGTTAACCAGCTCCATCCTGGGAAATTAAGGCCTCACTGTTTTGTTGTTGTTATTTGTTTGTTTTATTTATTTATTTTTCTTAGTCTGCTTATGGGCACTGTAAAAACTAGAGAAGAGGATATCCTTCTAAGGTGAATGTAGAGACCTTAGAGATGCTTAAGACATAAAATGAAAAGCAGTGGAGAACTAGCTTTAACAGTTGCTTAGCAGAATATAGTATGATTTAAGAGGAATGAAAAATATCTCCCCATCCCCAACACATATATTTATTTATATGCTAAAATGTATTTATGTAGGAAAATAAAATATTGTCATTATCACCAGACTCTTTTACCCACATTAGTAAATTAATATCAGTCATCTTGCACAATTTTACAGAAATGGAACAGATAGGATTCACCAGGAGATATGAGAAGGTTGGGTCATGAAAAGTTCATAGCAGAAACTACTGGATTTTTTGGTTGGATTATAAACTCATAAATAATTGAGCAATTTAGTCCAACCTTCTTCTTTCATAGGTGCTGGGAACTCAAATCCATTGAGATTAAGTAACTTGCCCAAAGTCTCACAGGTAATAATTAGCAAGGGGGGGGGGGGGGAGTGTGTGTGGGGGTATATATGAAATGGGAAACCTTGGTCTTTTTAAGCTAAGGTATTCAACAGGTCTCAGTTTGACTGAGGCTGCACCCATTCAGTGATTAAGGCCACATGCTACATAGCAATTGAGGTAGAGAATCTCTTTCATTTAGTCCTAAAACAAACTAAATAAATGAATGAATGAATCTGGGACGGATGATCTTAAGAATTTCTGGCCAAAGCAGAAATGACTGCAATTTACATTCAGTCTCAGTTAATCAGGAGCCAAACAAGGACCAAATGGGACTTCAGCTAAGATTTATTGATGGCCCATGAGAATCAGATTGGTTTTGGTTTAAGGCATAGTCCTTAAGAAAGAAAGAAAGAAATCTAGCCTTTAAGAGCATCTGTAGGTAAGTATGATACTCTATGTGGACAGAGAGAGGAAAAGAGGGAAGGAGGAAGAGAAGATAGGAAGGAAGGAAGGAAAGAGGAGGGAAGGAAAGAAAGAGGAAGGAAGGAAGGGAGGGAGGGAAGAAGGGAGGGAAGGGGAGAGGGAGGAAGGGAGAGAGGAAGACCTATCTGGGTCCAGAAGCCAGATATAGATCAGGGTGACTGGAGATGGCCCTGGATGCAATGGGAGATTTTGGCCTTTTTAAACCAAAGTCTTTAGCAGGTCTCAGTTTGACTGAAGCTGCATTCATTCAGTCATTAAGGTTAGGTAGCAACTGAGGCAAAAAATCATTGGACCCAGATGGCTCTGAAGGGGAAAGTAAAGCAGGTGATCTTGCACAGTTGTCCCTCCTTCAAATCCATATATATGTATGTATTTTTTCCCCTATAGGGGTGTCCCTGCACTGAATAAACCATCACCATTTAGTAACTGAGTCTGAGTTCTGGAAAAAACAAAAACAAAAACAACCTTGGCTATTAGCATCCTTGTGTTTAGGCAAATGAGTGACCAAAACTTTCAGAACACAGGTTGTGTAATCTCTTGAGGATCTTCATTAACAAAGATTCTAAACCATTCAGAAGTCCTTTAAATTAAAACAGATTAGATTAACTACCTGAATCAGTTCTGGTCCAGAATAAATTTAACATGTTTTTAAACTCTTAGTACCAAAAATTCTTAATTTTAAAAGTTTAAATATTAAAAGCAAACAAGCAAACAAAAAATAACTGAATCTACCTTCTTCTATTCCTTCCCCAAATCTTACTTTTCTGACTCACTGCTGCTCTTTGTAATACTATTTATGCTTTTAGTCCTGAAGGCAGGACATAGAGAATTTAGAAGCATTATTAGTCCGTAATATTGTTTGGGTTAGAAAACTATGTTAGTGAAAAAATAGGTGACAATGATTTTTTTCTCTTTATTCCCAACCAAACCCTCTCTTCAATTTTTTTTTCCATTCATTTTTTGGTTTCATAAAGATTGTCTGTTGTCTAATCTATAATATGCAATTTGATGAACATAGAATAGAATTGATTTAGCAATATATACATTATGGAAATTGCATATGGATGTTGTATAGAGCCCTTAATTGTACAGAAGTCAACAAATCAGCAACAAATATTTATTGTTAGCTAAATGTATTCCAGACCAAGTGCTGTGTTCTAGAAATACAAATAGCAATAGAAAGACAATCCTGGCCCTCAAGGAGATTACATTCTAATGGATGAATAAAACAGAAACACAACAAGAAATTGAAAAGGGAAGATGAAGATAACTGGGAAACAGTGAGGGAGGCATTGTTGAGATAGTCAGAGATCCTCAGAAATGTAGACAAAAGAAAAGAAGATGTGGTTTGTCTATGTTCCCCTTTCAAAATGGAGGTAATAAGTGGACAAGCAGGAAGAAAAGATAAAGTTCTAATGGGTGAAGTCCAGGGTTATGTGAGCCTCTGGGATAAAGAGATTTCTGGGGAATTATAAAATCTGAGAAAATCAAAAGTGCAAGCAGGAGAAGAAAGGGAAGAATGTGCTGGATCATCTTTGGAAAATTACCCCCCAAAAGAAAAGAAAATTACCCTGTGCTTTTGATGACCCTTAAGCTTCTACCAGCAATTGAAGCCCATCTTTTAAACAACAATATTCTTCCAATTATGTTACTGTATGAAAGCAAGTTTTAGATTACCAAAATTTAAAGAATTAAAGTGTCAGCCAAAGGAAAAGTGCAGCCAAAGGATGACAGAGAAGTACATAGTAGTATGTAGATAGAAGTACAACACATTTCTATTTAATAATCATGGGGGGGAAAGTAATACAAAGCATATCAGAAAAATGCCTTTCATATTTTATAACTTTTTATATATTAAGAAGCTACCATGTTTTTAATGATTGAATTTCATTTACTATTACTGAGTGACGTTCCCAGTGATAAGAAATGACTTGAGATCCAACATTTTTAAGACAGTACAGTAGGTGTTCTTAGTAGGTTCATGAACTATTTTTAAGGAAGATGCCTACATCACCATGTCTAATTCTTCTAGATTGTCTCTTCAATTCCTTTGTTCTTATCTCTTCTCTCTTTATCCCTTTTCAATATTCATTAAATAGCTTCTGCCATAAGAATGTAAGCTCTCTGGGGCAAGAACTGTCTTTTTTTTTTCTGCTTCTATTTGATTTTCCAGAGCTTACCCAAGTGCTTGGTATAAAATAAAGGCTTAATAAATTAATACATTATTGTTGTTTTAATGTTTTAATAAATCAATAAATTTTATTATTATTAAATATTAAACAAAGATTTATTTAAATATTTATTATATATTATATACATAAATATATCAATAAATCAAGCAAATAAATATTAAATAATATTACATATTATTAATATCAATTAATTAGTTAATAAAACATAATTGATTTTCTTTGCAAACCTATGTATTTTATTTTATGCACTTAAAAGCATGATTTTGAGAAAGAGTTTATAGGTTTCACAAGACTGTCAAATGAGTTCCTGTCATAAAAAAGGTCAGGAAGGCCTGTTTTAGGATAATTATTTAAAACAAACAACTCACCCCATCCCAGAAATTCTCCTATTAGGAATATAGAGAAAGGCTGCAGGCACACTAAAATATTTATAACAGTATTTATCATGGTAGTAAAAAATTGAAAATAAAGTAGATATCAATTCCCTGAGGAATGCCTAAAATAATTATACTATATACATATAATGAACTTTGCTAAAGGGATGAGAAACATGATAAATACAGAGAAGCACAGAAAAACTTAAATTAACTGATGCAAAATGAAGAAGAGCCAGGAAAATTATATACCCAATGATAACAACAAAATAAATGGAAATACAAAATAATTGAAGCTGAATATTGTAGAATGATGAAGAACAAACTTGACTCTCTTAATGTCTCTATAGATGTAGGATCCAAGAACATGGAATATTATGAAAAACATCAAATTTTTGTTGTTAATCAGTTTTGCAGCATCTAGGTAGCATAGTGGATGGAGTACCAAACAAGTCTGGAGTCAGGAAGACAGATTTGGCCTCAGACCCTTATTAGTTGTACAACCCTGGCAAGTCACTTAATCTTGCTTGCCTTACTTTCCTTATCTGTAAAATGAAGTGAAGAAGAAAATGGCAAACCACTCTAGTATCTCCACCAAGAAAACCCCTAAAGAGATCATAAAGACTTGGATGGGACTGAAAGTAACAATCAGTTGTGGAATTTATTTTTTCTTCCTCTTATAAAGAATTATTTATTATCATGTATTGTTCTCTGGGAAAGGCACTTGTTTACAGGGGGAGAACTAGGTGATATGAAGACAAAATAAATCAATAGGATTCTATTTAAAATCAAATTAAAATACCCCAGGCTACTTCCATACGGTTATTAAGTGATCATAGAGCTATTATTCCTTTGAAAAATACTTTCCCATTTTTGAAAGATATCCTTTGCTTTGCTTGAAATCAACAGTTGTTTTGAGAGCAGGTTGATATAGTAGATCAAATGACAAACCTGGAGTTAGAAAAACCTAGATTTTTCTCTTACCTCAAATATTTACTAGCTGTGTGAACCTGGAGAAGTCAATATGAACAAAACAGGAAATGACCAGACATTGTATTGTACTGTAAGTACTCTCACTGCTTCCCCTTCTACTGGAGACAGTACACAATAAACACCCCCTAAAATTCTGTACCTTTATGGAATCATGATGGAACTTACGTTTCTTTTCTTTTGAATAGTTCCTGAGTAATAATACTGTGTGTAGGACCTGCCATAAAGCTGGATTGCTTTAGTTTGAATGTGTATTTCAGGAAAGGCATGTATTGAAATCCAACACATGGGTCTCCCTACTTTAATCAGGAGGAAACTTGCTAATGGAATTTTTAACTTTAAATTTAACAACTTAACAACTTGGCAATTTAATTAACTTTTTGAACACAACATAAACCAGCCTGTGGGGTTCACGGCTGCAGTACTTAATTGTGGCAAATAGTATGGGAATTGCAGCAAGAAAAGCAGACGAGACACCTTAATGGTTAAAGGATCACCATCTGTGTTAACTAGCTAGAATATTTTATCACCATTCAGCTGTAATAAGTATAATCTAAGAAAATAGAAACAGTTCTCTTATTGTTTTGATTTGAGGGTTGATAACAGTCATCAAAACTGTATAAGGAAAAAAATTGAAGTAAGGGGAATTAAATTTATTATGGTGAATTCTATGGTGATAAACTTATCCTTCTGAAGCTGCTCAACTGGCATTAGAGATTATGAAATAAAAAGGCAAACTATAACATTACTGTTCACAACTTTTAAAGTATGTTATTGAAGACTGGAAGAAATCTGTTCATGACATGGCTGCCATTTTTGTACAATTGGTACATCTTATTTAGGCTTTTCTCTAATCTGTTTTTCAAGGTAATAGATGATAGAGTTATCATTAGAAAGATGCTTACCTATTCCAGTTCCCTCATTTTGCAGATAAGGAAAATAAATCCAGAACGGTTTCAAGACTTACACAAATAGAAATCAAACTAAAATTTGAACTTGCAGTTTTTGATTCCATATTATTTCCACTGGACCACATGTGTCATAAAACTGAATCCTTTCTATGGACCTTTTATCATCCCAACTATATGGGCTTCTTACCAGTTTACTCTTCCTTCCTCCCTTGATTTCATCTTTATCAAAATCCTATCATTATTAATGTCAACATCCTTGTCATCAATAATAGCTCACATATATTGCTTTCACTTTCATGTACATTATTATTTCATTTAATCCCAACAACCGTCTTATAAAGCCCTAGGATCAGTATTATTATCCCTATTTGACTGAGGAAGAAATAGGTCCAGAGGAATTAAATGCTTTTCTGTGCCTCAGTTTCCTCATCTATAAAGTGAGGATGTTGGACTAGATATCTCTCTATCTATGGTCTTATGGTAATAGTTTTAAATAATTCTTTTCCTGTCCCCTCCATCCCAGTAACATGTAGTAACAGAATTGAGATTAACTTTTGGTTCCAAGTTCATTGCTTTTTCTACCATGCCACAAGATTTATATTCATATGCCACAGTTTTTATTGTTCATCTATACCTGCCAGACTTAGTCTTATCTTTTCCATTTTTTTCTATAACTTTTACAATCTTATCAAGACTCTTACAATTTCTCTTAAAATGGCTCCTGTAATTTTGGAGTTCATGTCTCAGGATTATGAAATGAGAAAATTAAATTACCATGAGATCTTTTTGATAATTAATATCCCCCAACTATGGCCCAAGACTTATCTGCTTTATACCCAAACCTATGCTATAATGAATAGTTTTATAGTAGAGTGCCAATGTATATTCAAATACTAAATGGTAAGAGAATGGTGAGATCATTTTCTTCTCCTTTGATATAAGTTGACTTAAAAATACACAGTTTTCATATAATTGGAAGTAGGATCATAGAACTAAAGCTGAAAACAAAAGCTTAATGGTCATCTAGTCAAACCCCCACATTTTCCAAATGAGGAAATTGTTACTTGGTAAGATATACACCAAGACTGGGAAGTATCTTAGACATCTATCTTTCTCAAGTGTAAATTAAAAGTTTGTAGTATAATCTCATTAGACCCCACCAGCTCTAAGTTTCTATGATTCTTTGTCTTTCAGCCTTCCTCTCATCACTCTGTGAAACAGGACTACCATATAAGAAAAGCTTTCAAGGGCCTATTGGGCCTTAAATGGACTCATTTAATCTACATGGGGATTTGAATCCTCTTATAAGACATTTGTTTAATTAAACCACATTTAAACTGGAAAAAGTCATGTTCATACAGACTTAAGGATCCAATTTACTACTGCTCAAGACTAGGATGGTGTGGGTTACAGTCTCAATTAGCTAGATTCTGATACTTGCTGCAGAAAGGTCACAGGATTTTACAGTCCTCAGGAGGGAGTTGTTAGGTATGAAGACTGCCATTAGCAGCAGCATCAACCCCCTCTTTCCCCTCCAAATATTTAAGCTCCCACTTGTCATGCCATGGCACAAAGCAAATTGAACAGAGATGATTCCCTGCTTTTTAAATGTGTAAAATTAAAGGCTGACACAGAACTACTTTGGATATTTGTAAGAGCGTACAAGGAAGTCTTCTTGGAAGAAATGGGATTCCAGATGCCATGTGACTGGATGGAAGCAATTGAGATTATCTACTTAGGCAGAAATTCACTCCAAATCTCTATTATGGTAGGTTGTTATAGCAGTAAAGATAGAACTGTTATTTTTTCTTATTCTTATTTTAGTTGTTTCATTTTCATAAAGCCATAAACATATGGGGGTTGGTGGAGAGAGTCTCAGAATTTTTATTGATTTTTGCTAATTATACCCCCATCCCTCCAAAATATTTAAATTAACTATTTTGTCATTATTTCTGGACTCTTACGATGGAAGAGAAGCTATATGGTACAGTGGATAGAACATGGCCATGGAATCAGGAGGACTTGAGTTCAAATCCTGTCCCAGATGCTTACTAAGCTGTGTGACCTTGGGCAAGTCACTTCACCGTATTTGCCTCCCTACTCCAATATGCCAAGAAAATGCCAAAAGAAGATCATGGAGAGTTGGACATAACAAAAACCACTTACTGTGGGTAATGATATGTTTTATAAGGATAAAGGATAGTGCATATGAAAGTGCATTGACGTCATAGCACTTGTATTGCAAATCACTTCTGCTACATGCTGACTGTGTATGCATAGGGAAGAGAAAATATATAGGGCCCTAGAGGACTGAATCAGAAACAATGGTTAGAAACTTCAAAGAAGAAAATCTGTTTCTGATATTTAAGTTTAAGAGCTGCCCCAAAGTGTAAGGGGCCAACTTGGGAGGCTGAGAATTTTTCCTTATCAGAAGTCTTTAGGTATAGGCCAAATGGTCAGTTGAATATATTATGATTGGAAATCTTATTTTATGATTTCATTTTTCTGATTCAATGTTTCTTCAACTGTAAAACAAGGGAGTTGAGCTAGAAGTTGACATGTAGAATCTTTTCCTGTACTCATGTATGACTTTATGATTTATCAAAGGTTTATCTCATGTCAGGGGTTCTTAACCTGGCCTTCATGAACTAATTAAAAATATTTTGATAAATGTATTCTATATAATCGGGTTCCTTGATAATCCTTTATATTTTATTTTTTTACATTTTAAAACATCATTGTGATGAACACATTATTTCAAATTGATGGTCATCTCAGGCAGGGAAAGGTAGGGAAGAAAAGAGAATTTGAAATTCAAAATTTTTAAAATGAAGAATGTTATTTAATGTTTATACATGTAATTGGAAAACAAATAAAATAGTATTTTTAAAATTATTTTTAGAAGGGGTCTTCTAAACCCCTTTGTGTAGCCAGAGAAGTTAATGACACACAAAAAAAGGTTGAGAATCCCTTTCTCTAGACCAGGGATTAAGGTAAGAGTATTTTTTTACATTTGAAAACTTAATTTAAGAATGTAAAAATAATCTTTAAATTCTATAAAATGGAGAAAGGCAAATTAGCATTTTCTGACTCCTTTCTTGATTTCATTTCTGGAAGCCACTCCTACTTATTATTTAGCAGTAGCTTATGTAAGCGTGCTGATATATGGAAAGAATAATTGTACATTTTTCACTGGAAAGTGAGTTATCAAGAAGAAGAAAAAATGGCTTTAATAGAATTTTGGAGTTAGAAATGAAAGACTGGGAAGATAACACTGGCTAGGTTTCTTTTATGAATGAAGAAATAATAACTGATATTTATGCAGCACTTTCTGACCTGCAGAGGACTTTACATATTTTATATCTTTTGATCAAGAAACTGAAACGAGTCAGTCAACAAGCATTTATTAACCTTTTATTGTGTTCCACATTCTGTAGTAAATGCTAGAGATACAAGTAGAAGCAGAAGGAAAGATAGTCTCTGACTTTAAGGAGTTTATATTCTAGTGGGAGAAAGATCATAAACAAAAGGGTTCTGAAGAGGGAGAGAGACAGAAACAAAAGGGTTCTGAAGAGGGAGAGAGATAGTAGAGTGGTGCAGAAAAAACTATGGAGTAAAACCTGGAAAGGTGATCAGCCCATCTCACATAATTCTCCTTAATGAAGGTTCTGGAAGCAGTCTTCCATCCAATCAAAAGGAGAAATCACAGGGGTATAGGGAATTTGCAAGGTGTGAATTCCAGAGCTTGTTTGGGAGGCATGGAGAGAAAGTTCCAGTTTATTTTAGAGAATTATAAAAAGGAATAATTATATGTAAATAAATATGTATCCCCAAAATACATACAATAGAGTAGCAGCCAGAGAAATTGTGACACTTAAGCTCAACGAAAAAATAAATGGAACTTAGATCTCCTTCTCCTATATTCCTAGTTCATTGATCTTGCTGATCCCTGAACCCTGCTTAGGGAACAAGGATGAATGGAGAAAGTTAGAAAGATACATATTTTTTCCACTAGAAATATGCTTCTTGGTCTCTGCTCTTTTCAGCATCATTCAGATGATTTCAGGTGACAAGAAATGGTAAGGAAAAATAAGACAAAGTTTACCAAGGCTCCTAGGAAATACTGTTACAAGTGCTGTTGTATTTAGATAGTAGATATACCTGGAATATATATAGAGATACAACTTTACAAGGTAAACTTAGATTCTCCTATTTATTTGCATTATAACTTTAGAGGTGTTTCTTCTATTTCTGACATTTGATAAATCAATACCAATTGCCTCTTTGGACTTTTGGATTTTCTTGTTACCACCATGTGGGGCCTGCTTCCACTTTCCAATTTAAACATACAATTCTCATCTTTAGTATGTTTAAAACATGAGAAGGTCAGTATAACCTTGTTGTACAATTAGCTCTCGAATTTTATAGCTCTCAATTTTAGGAAACATCCTGAAAGATGCAGTACTAATGTTTGTGTTTGGACATATTCACTACATTAAAGAGAGGGAAGGGGGAAGACAGAATGAAAGACAAATGAATACAGATTTAACATACCTTTTGTCTTCACTACTCTAGTAGCAGAGATAAGTGCTTGATATAGGTGAAATTCAAAGTTTATAGCTGTGAGATTAAAAAGTTTGATTCAAAACAGGAAATGAATTTGTATTTTCTAAAAACTGAATATGATACAGTATGTCCTACTTCCTTCCACTGAAAAGGAATTGCTGTTTTTCATTACTGAAATCAACCAATTAAAGTTACTGAAAGCCCATTCCAATAGCAGATATCTCCATTTCTGCCTTGTAGATTGTCTATTAGAAGGGAAATTCCTTGAAGGCAGTGACTATCTCACTTTTGTATTTATATTCTCAATATTCAGTACAGAGTGCATGACATATAGTAAATGCTTACTAACTCCTTGCTGATTGATTGATGGCACAATTAAAAAGAAATGGGTTAGGATTCAGAGTTTCAAGTCCTAGCCCTGCCACTAACAAGCTTTGTGATCTTGGATGTGTTTTAAGCTTCAGTTTATCTTTCTCCAAAGTCACCAATTATCTCTTAGTTGTCAATTCTAATGGCCTTCTCTCAACCTTATCCTTCTTGAGCTCTCTTTAGGCTTGGACACTGTTGATCACCCTCTTCTGGATAATCTCTGGGTTTTCATGACACTTCTCTCTTCTGCTTGTCCTCTGACCTCCTTCTCTGGACATTACTCAAGTTACACCCAATAACGATGACTATCTTACAGGGCTCTGTCTTTGATCCTTTTTTTCTACTTCTCTTTCTACTATTTTTCTTGGTTAAACTCATCTTCTGCCATGGATTCCATGAGTATCTCAATGCTGATGATGTGCAGGGCTGTGGGTGATTAATAAATATTCATTGACTCATTATTGAACTGTTCTTTACCCCCCCAAAAAAATCTCAATTCCATATAGGTTATTGAAACTAAGGTAAATGTGACTAATAGTCCCACAAATGATATTTTTAAAAGTCATGAATAGAACTCAAGTATCCTGATTCACAGATCAATTTCTTTTCATTATTCTAGGAAGAGACTTTTATTGAGAAATTCTCTATGCTGTCCCATATGTATTGAGAACTGCAAGCCATATTTTTCAGTACCCTGTCTTTTCTGATGTCCTCTATGTTCTGCTAAACAGCCATATCTTGAGCACTAGGTCAAGACTGTGCTCTCCCAGTAGGCCCTAAGAATACGGTGATTCCTAATTTCAGTGTCATAGATTTATAACTCATCAGGGAACATCAGGGAGTGGAGGCTTCTGAAGAATTAGCAGCTCTCTCCAGGGACTCCACAGCATCAACAAGCTCTGGAGAGAGCAGTCTCTCTGTGTGTGGTAGTGAGAGTTTTGTTTCCTCCCAGGAGAGAATTAATAAACCAGAGTTTAAAAAGGCACATCCCCAAAGAATGTGATTGCTCAGTAGGGAGTTTTCTTATCCTGACTGAAAAAAAAAGCTACCAGGGTCTGTCTAATGCTGGGATATCTCCTGGAGTTTTCACGGGACCCTAGAGAGGGACAGGTACCAGAAGAATAATAAGTTGAAATCATGGCCTGGATAATCACCCAAAGGAAAACATTCTTTCCCTTAAGTTTTCAAGCTTTAGTTGAGAGGGTCATGATAAGTGTGATATTCTGACTCATCAAAACAGAGAATCACACCATCTCAGAATTGGAAGGGACTTCATTGGTCTCTAAGTCCACTCCATTCCTGATAAGAATTCTCACTATGGCACATTTAACAAGGGATTAGCTAGTTTCTACTTGAAAACAGCCAATGGGGGAAACTGGTGACTTCTAGAGGTGACCCCTAGAGAGGCACTTTTATTTTACTTCAGGAGATCACTAATTATTAGGTAATTTTTTTTTTTTATTTTCCCTTGACAGAAGGACTAAATTCGTCCCTCTGCAGCAAACATCCAATAGAACTGATTTTGTCTCCTGGAATTCTGTGCAAAAACTGGAATCTCTCTTCTACCAAAAAACCTTTCAAATACTTAAAGAGATGTTAGGCTAAAGTGATAATTTTATTTAATTAAATAATACTTGAAGAAATATAGGTTGACATTTGGTAAGTCAGGCTACAGGAGATAGAGAAACCTAAGCTATGACTTAAGTTGTCTTTACTGCACATTGTTAGCATAATGTCATCTTGTCAATGGAATATAAACTTCCTGAAAACAAAATTTCAATTTGGTCGCTGTATTCTAATAGTACCTGTAATATAGCAAATGCTGAAAAAAAAGTTGCTTTTAACTTAATTTTAAGGGATATGTATTTTATGAAATACATATTATCATTTATTTTAATGATATCACACGATTGTGTTGGATCATGGTGGGTTCTCCTTCTTCTGAAGCAGTTATTATTTATGACAGTCATAGAATCAGAAAAAGCAGTTTAGAATCAAAAGGAGCCTTTAGAGATCCCTTTATCTTACTGATCACCCATGCTCTCGATTAATTGAGAAACATGTCTAAAGGGCCTACTGTAAACTTCTTATGGAACCTCCTCATTTGGAAAATGGATAAAATGAAAACCAAGAAACTTGCTAGCCTCCCACAGCCAGTGTTAGTGGTAGGATTTGAATTCAGGTTTTCTGATTCTAAAGCCATTTCTTTTTCTTTCTTTCTTTCTTTCTTTTTTTTTTTTTTTTTAACCATGTTACTATGGATTACAAAAAGCAAAAAAATGAGATAATCCTTGCCCCCATGAAGTTTCAAATTTATCAAAGGTAAAGTGTACACAAATAAATTCAAGGTGATTTTTTTTTTTTTTTTGGTAGGGAGGAGGTGAAGAGAAACTAGAAGCTGGAACAGGAAAAAAAAAATTTAAAAAAAGTTAATGTGGAAGGTGGCACTTGAATTTTGAAGAATATTAGAGAGTCTAAAAAGTGAAGGCAGGGAGTTGTTATTCCTAGTCATAGGGACAGACTACACAAAGACATGGAGATAAGATATGGAGTGTCATTTACGGGGGAAAAGAAAGTATAAGTTTGGACCATGAAAGGGAATCATGTATTGTCATAACAGAAACTGACATTTGTAGAGTACTTTAAGGTTTTCAAAGAGTTTTACAAATATCATTTTAGGAGTAGAGCAAGATAGCCGAATAAAGGCAAGGTCTTGCCTAACTCTGAAATTCCTCCCCAAACAACACTAAAATTATACCTTAAAATGAATTCTGGAGTGGTGGAACCAACATAAGGAAGGAGTGAAACAATTTTGCAGCCCAAGGCTACTTAGGATTTTGGCAAGATAATTCTGTTTCAAAGGGATAGGAATGGAGTGCAGTTCAGCACAGGCTGTGCCGGTGCCAACTGGCCCCATCAAACCAGTAGCAGGCCATGGGTGAATCAGACTGGTGACTTCTAGAACTTCCAGCCCACAGATGGTAAGATGTTCATAAAACTAGTCAGAAGGAGATTAGAGAAGGTCCTTTGCTGGCACAGAGTACAGGACTCTATTGCATTGCCCATACACAGAAATAAGTTGCAAAGCCAGGGTATGGAGAAGATTGAGCAGGAAGAGGGAGATCCTGATCATATATCCAAGTGGAAATGAATACTTGTGCTCTCTCAGAGCACAGGCCATGGTCTACTTCTCTTCTGAGATCATACAACTTTGGAAAAACTAAAACTTACTGACTCTCAGAATTAGCTCTGAGCACAACAGCATGGAAAACCAGATTGGAGCAGTGCCTTCTATAATACCCTGAGAGCAGAGTCCAATTTAACAGGAAATTAAAAGTAAAGAAAATGAAAAAAATGTGCAAATGTCAACAAAAGAAGTTAATCATAGAAAGTTACTATGAAATTACTAAATGGCAAAGTGGATAGAATACAAGCCTCTGAGTCAAGAGGACCTGAATTCAAATTTGGCCTCAGATATTTGCCCATATAACCCATGGCAAGTCACTTGACCCCAAGTACCTTGCCAAAAAACAAGTTATTATGGTGACAGGTAAGATCAAAACAAAACTCAGTGAGATTAAAGCAGATATATGCAAAGTCTCAAAGGAAAATGTGAATTGGTCTGAGCCCCTGAAAGAGCTTTAAAAGATTTTAAAAATCAAATAAAAAGTCAGAGGGGGAAAATAGTGAAAAGAAATAAGAGTAATGCAAAAAAGAGTCATCAACATGGTAAAGGAGATACAAAAACAAATACAAAATAAAATAACACCTTTAAAAATGGAGTAGGCTAAGTGGTTAAAAATTGTACTGAGGAGAAGAATCCCTTAAAAAACAGAGTTGACTAAATGGAAAAAGGTACAAAAGCTCACCAAAGAAAATCATTCATTGAAAATTAGAATTGACTAAATAGAAACTAATGACTACATGAACATCAACAATAAATAAGACAAAATCAAAAGGATGAAAAGAAAAGTAGAAAATCTGAAATATCTCATCAGAAAAACAAATTATCTGGAAAATATATCAAAGACAGATAATTTAAGAATTATATAACTACCTGAAAGTCACAAGAAAAAAAAAGCCTAAACATCATATTTCAAGAAATTATCAAGGAATATTGTACTGATATTCTAGAACTAGAGGGTACAATAGAAATTGAAAGACTCTACTAATCACCTCCTGAAATATATCCCCAAATGAAAATCCCTAGGAATACTGTAGTCAAATTCCAGAGCTCCCATAACATGAAGAAAATATTGCAAGCCAGAAACAATTCAATTATCATGGAATTATAGTCAGAATGACTAAAGATTTAGCAACTCTAAAGTATCAGACTGTTTAGAATAAAATATTCCAAACAGCAAGAAAAACAAAACACCAAAAAATCCCTAGGATTACAACCTTGAATCATTTAAGCACTAAAACTGAGTATATAATGCTTCATTGGGGAAAAAATATGAACTTTAAGGAAAATTGAAATAAACATTCCTGTTAAAATGATCAAATATAAATAGAAATTAGATATATAAACAAAAAACTCCAAAGAAGCAGAGCAGAAGAAGAGAAATAATAAAGAATATAAATTGTTTACATCTTACATGGAAAGATGGTAATTGCAACTCCAAAAACTTTTATCCTTATTAGAACAATTGGAAGGAGTATTTATAGAAGAAAGCATGAGTGTAAGGAGACTATGATGAAATTATCTTGAAGTAAATAAAGTTCAGGGATGAGAAAAGGGATTGAGAGAAGAGGGGAAAAAATCTGATGAGCTAAATTATCTGATAAAAAGAAGAATCACAAAAGAATTTTTATGATCTGGAAATTGGAATAGAAAGGAACATACCTGTTTTCTCAATAGTACATGACACCTACACAAAAATTGACCAATGATAATAAATTTAAATAGGACATAAAAACCTCAAAAATGCAGAAAAGCAGAGATATTAAATACATTCTTTTCAGAACATAATAAAGCAAAAATCACATTCAACAAAGGATCATGAAAAGATAGATTAAAAAATCATTGGAAACTAAATCTTATCCTAAAGAATGAATCATATGACAAGAAAAGATACTGATAAATGTTGGAGAAAACATAGGAAAACTGAGACACTAATGCATTATTGGTGGAGTTGTGAACTGATCCAACCATTCTGGAAACCAATTTGAAACTATGCCCAAAGGACTTTCAAACAGTGCATACCCTTTGATCAAACAGTATCTCTGCAAAGGTGAATGTTGAAAATCATCTGTGCACATGTTTGGAAAATAAACAGCTTTTTGTGACCAAAGAAGAATTAGAGATCGTTATTGATTACAAAATAGAAAATTTTGATTATATCAAATTAAAAAGCTTTTGTACAAACAAAATTAATGCAGACAAGATTCGAAGAGAAGCAATAAACTGGGAAATATTTTTACAGTCAAAGGTTCTAATAAAGGTCTCATTTCCAAAATATATATAGAATTGATTCTAACATAAGAAATCAAGCCATTCTCCAATTGATAAATGGTCAAAGGATATTAACAATTTTCAGACGAAGAAATTGTAACTATTTCTAGCCATGTGAAAAGGTGCTCCAAATCATTACTAATCAGAGAAATGCAAATTAAGACAACTCTAAGATACCATTACACACCTGTCAGATTGGCTAGGATGACAGGAAAAGATAATGCTGAATGTTGGAGGGGATGTGGGAAAACTGGGACACTGTTGCATTGTTGGTGGAATTGTGAATGAATCTAACCATTCTGGAGAGCCATTTGGAACTATGCTCAAAAAGTTATCAAACTGTACATACCTTTTGATCAAGCAGTGTTACTACTGGGCTTATATACCAAAGAGAAGGGAAAGGGACCTATATATGCAAAAATGTTTGTGGCAGCCCTTTTTGTAGTGGCCAGAAACTGGAAATTGAATGGATGCCCATCAATTGGAGAACGGCTGAATAAATTGTGGTATATGAATATTATGGAATATTATTGTTCTGTAAAAAATGATCAGCAGGATGATTCAGAAAAGCCTGGAGAGACTTACATGAACTGATGCTGAATGAAATGAGCAGGACCACGAGGTCATTATATACTTCAACAACAATGCTATATTATGATCAATTCTGATGCACATGGCTCTTTTCAACAATGAGATGAACCAAATCAGTTTCATTTGTTCAACAATGAAGAGAACCAGCTACACCCAGCCAAAGAACTATGGGAAATGAATTCTGAACCATAACATAGCATTTCCACTCCCTCTGTTTTTGACCACTTATAGTTTTTATTTCCTTCTCAGGTTATTTTTACCTTATGTCTAAGTCCTATTTTTCTTGTGCAGCAAAATAACTGTATGGATATGTATACATATATTGTATTTAACATATACTTTAACATATTTAACATGTATGGGTCTGCCTGCCATCTAGAGGAGGGGGTGGGGGGAAGGAGGGGAAAAGTTGAAAAAGAGAGTTTTGCAAGGGTCAGTGCTGAAAAATTACCCATGCATATATCTTGTAAATAAAAAGCTATAATAAAAAAGGAAATAAACAGCTTTAATAAAAATATGAAGTTGTTTTACAAAAACAACAACAATAACAACAACAATAGTGTGTATCTTTTTGCAACAAAATCTTGAAAGTCTGGCAATTCATCGAATAACTTTTTTTTCCTCTCATGATTATACTTAATTTTTTCCCGGAATGATATTTTTGGCCACAATCCTACTTCTTTTGCTCTTCTATATATAGTGTTCCATGATCTGTGGTGTTTTAATGTGGTTGCTGCTATGTATTGTGGGATTCTTATTATGACTTTGCTGTATTTAAAATTTTTTTGGTTGTTGCTTTTAATATTTTCTCTTTGATGTGGGGATTTGGGATTTTGCTATGATGGTCCTGTAGGTTTTCCTTTTAGGATCTCTTTTAGTTGGTGACTGGTAATTTTCTTTCTATTTCTACTTTCCCCTCTTGTTTTAACATTTCAGGACAATTTTCTTTAATTATTTCTTGTGTTATTGTATCAAAATTCTTTTTTTTTAATTGTACATTTCAGATAGTTTGATTACTCTTACATTTTTTTCTTTTTCTATCTGTTTTCCAGATCAATTACTTCTGTTATAAGATGGTTTACATTCTTTCCCAATTTTTCATTCTTTATATTTTGTTTTATTATTTATTGCTCTCTTTTAACTTCATTGGCTTCCTTTTGTCCAATTTTTGTTTTCAAGGAGTCACTTTCTCAAGCTCTTGGATTTCTCTTTCTAGTTGGTTGACTTTCTTTTTATATTCTTCTTGTTTTGCTTGGATTGGTCTCTTCCTCTTCCTCCTCCTCATCTTCATCATCATTTTTTTCTTCCTCCTTCCTCCTGCTTCTCCCTCCTCCTCCTCCTCCTTCTTTTTCTTCTTCTGTTTTTCCTCAATCTCTCCCATTTGATTTTTAAAGTACTTTTTGAATTTTCTGTGAATTTTTTTGGGGCATGTGACTAACGTTTTGCTTCAGTATCCTATTCTGAGATGAGCCTCAGTCTTCCCTATTCTCATAGTAACTTTCTGTGGTTGATATTTTTCTTTTGCCTGCTTATTTTTTAGTCATAGCAGATTGTTGTCATAATTTCCTCTGGTCCTGGGGCTTGGAGTATATTGCCTTTGACCTCAGGTTTTCCTTTAGTTCTCCCATCTGTCCTGCAATCCAAAATAAGAACTCTTCTCTTTTATACTTGCTCCACTGCTTCTTCACTCACCATGTGTGTCCTGTTTTTTCTTGGCCAGGGTCACATCTAGGTAGCATAGCTGGGCTTGACAATGCTTATCAGCAGAGATTCCCTCCTTCTTCTCCAACTCATATGCCTGACTCCTCACACTGTCTGGGAGGGGAAAATTGTTGTAGCTGCGGTTGAGGTTACAGCTCAACCCAATTAACCCCAGGATTTGCCACTTGTTATTTCAGGGGAAGTAGCCTGGAGATATTTGTACTCTGCAGAGGCCAAACCTCCATACTGGTATTTTTCTTCAGCTCTTCTCAGGTTATCCCAGGGGTATAACTGTTCTTCCCTAATTCCTGTTTGTTTTTACTATTCTATGTTTGCCCTGAGGCACTATTTTGTCTCTTTGTAGGGGAAATCTGGAGAGCTTGCAATTATCTGATTTACTCTGCCATATTAATTTAGAAAAAACATGTGTTAATATTATCTTTATCTTATTGTATTTTAATTTACTTTATTAAATATTTCCCATTTAATCTGGTTTGAAATCCATCAAGAGTGTTATGAGCTATATGTTTGACACCTATGCAGCATGCCTTGGGCACTGACCTTAAGCAAGTCATTTTGTCTTTCTAGTGCATTTTATCATTATCATCATCATCACCAGCACCATAATTATTTTTATTATTTTTAGAAGCAGCTAGGTGGCACAGTGGATAGAACATTAGACCTACAGTCAGGAAGACCTAATTTCAAATTGGACCCCAGATATTTACAAGTTATGTGACTCTGCCATCTTCTCAGAATCCTCTGTTTCTACTGAACAGTTAAAGAATAATTGATTCCCATGCTATATAAACTATTTAGAAAAATAGGCAAAGAGAAGTTTTCCCTCCAAAATTCCTATTATGACTTAAATATAGTGCTGATGCCTAAACCAGAAAGAGTAAAAACAGAAAAAAAAAATAGACTAGTTTCCTAATGAATATTGTTGCTTAAATTTAAATAAAACACTAATAAGGAGATTATAGTAATAAATCACAATTAATATAAACTCTTTCCAGGTAATATTTATTTCAGAAATGCAGGAATGGTTCAATATTAGGAAAACTCAGTATAATTAATCATATTAATAATAAACTAACAGAAATCATGAGATTTTCTCAATAGATGCATAAATAGTCTCAGGCAAAATACAACAATCATGCCTACTGAAAAAACAACAGAGAGCATAGAAATAAGTAAAATGGGACAAACTAGAAACTTTTTTCAGTAAGTTCAGGGGTGAAGCAAGGAAAAGCAAACATATCCATTGTCACTACTATTACTCAATATTGTACTAGAAATGCTAAGGATAGCAATAAGAGAAGAAAGGGAATTGAAGGAATTAGAATAGGCAATGAGGAAACAAAAGTATCACTCTTTGCAGATGACGTGATGATGTACTTAGAGAATCCTAGAGAATTAACTTTAAAAATGAGTTGAAAAAGTTGACATTAGTAAAATTGCAGGATATAAAATGAAAAGATAACATTGTCATCATTTCTGTATATTATCAGCAAAATTCCACAGACAGGACTAGAAAGAGAAATTCCATTAAAATAACTATAGATAATATAAAATACTTAGGACTCATCCTGCCAAGACAAACTCAGGAAATATATGAACACAATACAAAACATTTTTGACACAAATAAAATCAGATCTGGAAAAATGTTATTTATTTTTGGAAAATAGAAAATGGAAAAATTAATTATTCATGGATAGGCTGGGCCAATATTATAAAGATGATATTTCTATTTAAATTAATTTACTTATGCAATGTCCTACCAATCAAACAATTACAAATTATTTTATAGCACCATATGATAATATTCATTTGGAAAGAAAAAAAGACTATGAATATCAAAGGAATCAATTAAAAAAACATATGAAAAGATTTAAAATAGCCATATCAGATCATAAATCGTGTAATAAAACAGTAATCTTCAAAACAGTCTGGCACTGGCTAAGAAATAGAGTGGTATATCGGTGAAATAGATTAGGTATACAATGCACAGTGGTAAATGACTACAATATTCTAGTTTCTTAAATGCAAAGATCCAAGCTTTTGGGACAAGAACTCACTATTTGACAAAAACTGCTAAGACAACTAGATAATAGTTTGTCAGAAATTAGGTACAGATTAACATCTCACACCATTTTACCAAGACAGGGTGAAAATGAGCACATGATTTAGAAATAAATGTTGATGCCACTAAGCAAATTAGAGGAGTATGAAATAGTACCTGTCAGGTTTATAAAGAAATAACTTATGACCAAACAAGACATATAGAACATTATAGGATATAAAATTAATCATTTTAATTTTATAATTATAATTTTAATTATATTGAATTTTTTTGCATAAACAAAAACGATGCAACTAAAAACAGAAAACTGAGAAAATTGTTTTTATAGAAAATGTCTCTGATAAAGTCATTTCCTAAATATATAGAGAACAGTTAAATTTGTATACAAATAATACAAATCTTTCCCCATTTGATAAATGGTCCATAATCATGTAAAATATACTCCAAATCATTATTGATTAGAGAAATGCAAATTAAGCCATCTCATACCTCTCAGTTTGGCTAATATAATAAAAACAACAAAAATGACAAATGGAGAAAATGTGGGAAAAATGAAATATTAATGAATTGTTGGTGGAATTATGAACTTATCTGTTATTCTGGAAAACAATTTGGAACTATGTAAAGGAGAGAAAGAGACTAGGGGGAAAAAAAGAGTAGTGGGGGGGGGAAATAGGATGGAAGGAAATATCATTAGTAAAAGTAACTGTGAAAAACAATTTGAAACTATGCCCAAAGGGCTGTGAATCTGTGCATACCCTTTGACTTAGCAATAGCACTAGTAATTTTATATCCCAAAGAGATTAAAAAAAGAAAAGGATCCTTTTGTCCAAAGATATGTATACCATCTCTTTTGTGATGGCCAAAAATTTGAAATTAAGGGAATGTCAATTAAGTTCTTAATTTTTGAACAAGTTATGGTCTATGATTCAATGGAACACAATAGTGTTCAATGATTCAATGGAACTACAATAGTACTATGAGAAATGATGAACAGGATGTTTTCAGAAAAACCTGGAAAGACTTACATGAATTGTTGCAAAAGTGAAGTGAGCAAAACCAGAACATTGTATATAGTAATAGCAATATTATATGATGATCAGATATGAGTGACTTAATTATTTTCAGCAATACAATAATATTAGACAATTCTAAAACATGATGAAAAATGACAAGAACTGACAGACTCTGAATGCAGATTAAAGCATACTATTTTTCACTTTTTTTTGCATGTTTTTGTCTATTTTCTAACTAAAATGGAAATATGTTTTGCATTAATTGCACATGGATAACCTTTGTCAAATTGCTTGCCACTTCAGGGAGGTGGGAATGGAATGATGAAGAGAGAGATTTTGAAACTCAAAAAAAAATTTTTTTTTAATTATCATCTCATTTTATTTTTTATCACACAACCCCAGGAAATAGGTTCTATTAGTATCCTTAGTGTTATAGATGAGAAAACTGAGGCAGACAGATTGATTTGTTAGGGGTCATATAACTTATATAAATAATACACAAGCAAAAGATCATAAATAAAGGAAACTTTATCCTGGAATAAGATATTTAGCTATTTTAAAATCAGAAGGAAAATCCTTCAATATGGTGATAGAATTTAGGGTAGGAAGGAACCTTGAATACTATCATCAAACTCCTTCATTTAATTGTTTTTCAATCAACAAAAATTTATATTCTTTGCCATTTATCTATAATCCTGGTAACAAATATGCCTAGCCAAGCAAAAAATTTTCATATTTATCAGATTCAAAACATGTCGCTCATTTTGTAAACTGAGTTATTCACCTCTCTGCCTGGAGGTGGTTCAGCAATGACCCTCTGGACTGGTAGCTGATCATTAAATTTATCAGAATTCTTACATTTCTCAATATACATTTGTCTTTACAAAGTTATTTGGTAAAATGTTTTTTTTTTCTTTCTCTTCTCATTTTCCTGTGCATCAATTCATATAAGTGTCTTCCAGTTTCTCTAAAGCCATCTCATTACATATTTTTTATGGTACAATATTATTCTATTAAGTTCATTTACAAGAGTTTTTAAGCAATTTCCTAAATGATGGATATCCCTTTAGTTTCTAGTTTTATATAATTGTTAAAACAGCAATTCTGGGGCAGCTTGGTGGCTCAGTGGATAGAGTACAAGTCCTGAAGTCAGGAGGAACTGAGTTCAAATTTCGCCTCAGACACTTAAGACTTTCTAGCTGTGTGACCCTGGGCAAGTCACTTAGCCCTAATTGCTTCAGCAATTGCCTCAGCAATTCCAAATATTTATAAATCTAAGGGGCCTTTTCCTCTCTTTTTGATGTTTTTGATGGATTGATCTAGAAGTGATATTACTGATCAAAGGGTCTGCACAGTTGAGTGACTTTATGGACATAGTTTGATTTTCAGAATGGCAGCTCTATATTTTATTTACAAGGGAATTGAGATTTAGAAGGGTGAAGTGGCTTCCACAAGCTAGTAAGTAAAAGAGGCAGGATCCAAATCTTGTTCCTCTGACTTTGGAGTCAGTGTTCTTTCTATTATAGCAGTGATATCAAACTGATATAGAAATGGAGAGCAGGAAACATTACATAAGGATCCCTGTGAGTCACACATGTGTTAGAAAAAAAGTGCTGATATTAACTTTATTTTCTTGTATTTTATTAAATATATCCAAATTTGATTTTAATCTGGTTTGAGCTTCGTTTAAGGGTGTTATGGGCTGTATGTTTGACATCATATCCTATGCCCTCTACTCTGAAACTTAGGGGAGAAAAGCTTTTATAATCATTGGTTTGGAGATATTCTTGTCATTTCATCTTCATTCCTATAGGGTTGGATGATGATGTTGAGATATGTGGGTCAACAGGGTCTCATTTACTGGAGTATTCGGTTTCATAAATATTTATGGAGTGTTGCTGTGTCCTCGGCATCCTATTAAACTATCACTCTCAAAGACTAGGAAACCTGGCTCCTATTGTAAAGCAGTGTCCAGTCTGATGGGTGGGAGGAGGCAGAAGACAGGGACATGAAAAAGCATTGTAAGAGAATGAAACAGGAATAGTGCTGACAGTAAGAGTAATTAGTTTAGAGGAGAAAGAGATTCCTGTATATTAAAGTGGGAGGCTTTATGAGAAGGCTGGTTGTTAGGACGTGAAGGATTCTGACCAGGTTGAGGTAACTAGGTGGAACAGAATATACAATGCTGAATATGGAGTTAGCAAGATCTGAGTTCACATCCACTCTGAGACATTTAATAGCTATAATAACACCCAGCAAGTCATTTCACTTTTTTTAGCCTCAGTTTCTTCACCTAGAAGATGAGGTAATAATTGTACCTTCTTTACAAGGGTGTTGGGAGGATCAAATGAAATAACTTGGGCAAAGTGCTTTGCAAACCAAAGTAGTTATACACATAATAGCTATTGGTATTAGAGAAGAAGGTAAACAGCCTGAGCACTATGAGGAGATAGGAATAAGTGTTCTTTGTTGAAGAACAATGAGTTAGGGGACTAGCCTTACTGGTGTGTTAAGTCTACGACTGGATGGAGAAAGTAGATAAGGTGCTTTCTTGGGCTATTGAACATGGTGATAATGGGCAATCTTTTCCTGTCCTTATTTCTACAGAGGAAGATACATTCTACTCTGCTAGAGGAAACACTGTTATTGGGTGGGGGTAAAGTGGGAACGATATAACTTTGTCTACTTTTCCTCTGCACCTGGGGCTAGAATCATTTTTCTTTTCTGCCTGATGGAGCAGGAATAACAGATAATTTCGTAAGGTAAGCACAATTCATACAATTTTGGAGCTGCAGGGGACCTTGTCCAATACCCTCATTTTATCTGTAAGGAAACAAAGACCTAGAAATAAAGGGACTTAACCTAGCAGAGAGCTTTGAATATGGTAGGTGCTTAAATGATTTTTTTGTGGGGGGAAAGGGAAGAGTTACACTAGAGTTTTAGTGACTTGCCCAGGATGACACAGCCACACAGCAAGTGAAATATCTGAGTCTGGATCTGAATCCAGGATCCACTTGACTCTGGGCCCAGTGCTCTGTACACTGTACCATCTAGCTGCCTCTGCTTAAGTGTTTTTAAATGTGAATTTGACTGTAGTCTCACGTCAAGTTTGTTGGCAAAAGAAGACATGTTTCCTGAATTATACTTAGTCCAGAATTCCTTTCATTATACTACTCTATTACTTCTGTTCTCAACATAGTCACAGGATACTCCTTGACACTCTAATGCACAAATGTTTATTTTGGGTTTAAATTACTTTAATCAATGGTTTCATTTAAACTCTGGAGGAATTTGAAGAAATTTCAACATTATCTTACAAATGTGCTCAATGACTTCTGCTCAGCTAATTATTCATTAGAACCCAGTTTCCTCATCAAATGAATGACAGTGAGTGAAACAGACACATTTACCTTTCCCTTCCATTGGTGAGTAAGACTTAAAATTTGTAATTGATGCATTAACTGCCAGTTGACATTGTTATGATTAAAATAATTGGTTCCATATTAACTTTATAGCTTGCTGGAAGTTTATGAAAATTGATGAAGGCTGTTGCAGCCAAAGATATCTTATTTGGTCAAAATTATAGAGACTAGCATACTTCTAAATGTTATATTATGCTAATTTCATTCAACAAAAATTAAATGCTTATTGGAATAATAATAAAATTAGCATTTATCTAGCACTTTAAAGTTTGTAAAATGCTCTACATGTTATTTCATTTACCCTGGCAATAATCCTATAAGCTATGTATTATTATTATTTCCATTTTACAGATGAGTAAACTGAGACAGAGAGAGGTTAATGACTTATCTAGAGTCACAAAGGTAAGAAGTGTCTAAGTCTGAATTTGAGTTGTAGTCCTCTTGATTCCAAGTCCAATTCTTTTTTTAACCACTGTATCACCCAACTGCAAGACAAGCAGCTTAGTTGACACCATAGAGAATAAATCTTGTGGTTTTCCCATCTTTAGTGAGCTTATAATAAAGTGGAAGATATGAAACACACACACACACACACACACACACACACACACACACACACACACACAAATTGGATTATTATCTTGAAAGCATTGTTTTCTGTCTTTGTATCAAAAGCACCTAGGTCAGTATAAGGCACTGAGAAGTCACTTAAATATTTTTAATTGAATATTACCAAGTCTTATAACTTCTTTTCTAGGTGTTCTCTTCTCACTACTCCCACAGCAGCATTCTTATGAAGTTTCTCATCACCCTATACCTGAATTACTGCAATAGCCTTCTTGTTGTTCTTGAATTGTCTCTCTCTCATCCATTCCACCTTCAGATCAGCTGCCAACTTGACTTTCCTAAAGTGCAGGTCTGACCATGTCACTCTTCTATTCAGTAAACTTCAGTGGCTCCCTATTACCCCCAGTGTTGGAATACATGGGAGAGCTGCTGTATTTCAGTACATGAGAGCCACCTGATAGTGGCTGTTGGAGATCCAACCCAGACCTGCAGAATGGATCTCCTCTTGTGAGAGGATGATACAAGGAGACTGAGAGGCAGTTCTCTGACCTCTCTAAGAGGCCATTGCATTGTCTGACTTTTCTCCTCTTCCTTCTGCCTCCACTTTATCTCATTCCTAGTCTGCAACACCTGTGTCAGCAAAGGCTGCCCTGCAGCTCCTTCACATGCTATGATCCACAGCTGTGGAGGCCCTCGGAGAATTGATCTGTCCCTTAACACCCCAGGATTTAGTATAATTTTGTTTTGGCATTTAAGGCCCCTCACAACTTGTCCTCATTCTGTCTTTATAGTTTTCTTCGTATCATTTCCCTCCATGTATACTACCATCCAGCAATACTGACCCACTTTGTTCTTATTTGTACATATCACTTCATTACTCAACAGTATGTCTTTTGGGGAAAAACCTATATATACAATAATGTTTGTAGCAGCCCTTTTTGTAGTGACAAGAAACTGGAAACTGAGGGATGCCCATCAATTGGGGAATGGCTGAATAAGTTAGGATATACAAATTTATGGATTATTTTTATTCTATAAGAAATGATCAGGAGGATGATTTCAGAAAGGCCTGGAAAGATTTACATGAATTGATGCTGAGTGAAATGAATAGAACCAAGAGAACTTTGTACACAGCAACAAGAAGATTATACGATGATCAATTCTTATGGACAGGGTTCTTTTCAATAGTGAGGGGATTCAAGCCAGTTTCAATGGTCTTGTGATGGAAAGAGCCATCTACATCCAGAGGGAGGACTGAGGGGACTGAGTGTGGATCACAACATAGCATTTTCACTTTTTTGTTGTTATTTTCTGGTATTTTGTTTTCTTTCTCATTTTTTTTCTTTTTTGATCTGATTTTGTGTGTGTGTGTATGTGTGTATGTGTATGTGTGTGTGTGCAGCATGATAAATGTGGGAATATATATAGAATTATACATGTTTAAGATATAGTAGATTATTTTCTGTGTAAGGAAGGGAGTGGGAGAAAGGGAAGAAAAAGGCATTTGAAATACAAGATTTTGCAAAGGTGAATGTTGAAAATTATCTATGCATATGTTTTGGAAATAAACAGCTTTAATAAAAAAAAAAAAGAAAAGAAAAAAAAGAGAGAGATCAAAAATTACTAAGAGAAAAACTATGACCTCACCAGTAAGTAGAATACTGGAAAGGAGGCAGAGGAGCCAGATAGCAGTAGGATTATAGGACCTTAGAGCTTGAAGATCATTTAGTGCCATTGCTTCCTTTTATAGATGGGAAACTGAGGCCTGGAGATACCTAGGCTCAAGGTAACTTGAGGATTTAATTTTATTTAATAATAATAATTTTATTTTATGAATTAATTGTATTAACTTAAATTTAATGATTTGGACTTTTTTTTTCTATAGCATGTTGCTTTCCTACAGTATCATTGAGGGAAAATATGCAGTGTTTGAAGCAGGGGGTAGATCAGGCAGTTTGAAGATTAGTATTGAAAATAATATAATTAGGTCTGAGGGTTAAGGCTCATGCATTCTCAGTGAGAAGTTGACAGTGGGTTCATTCTAAAAGAAACTTAACCATGAAATTTTCCTTGGTTTGTTGTACATTATTTGATTGACCACAAGGGTTTTCATAGAGAAATTCTTTAATGTGTTAGGATTCTTACAAGGTACTAAGTCACTGGAATTGATAGAGACATTAGTTATCTAATTTAGCATTGTTCAGTATGATTGATCTGATTCTACAAGGAGATGTTATGGGCCAGAACTTGAAACAAGGTACTAAGTGGAATTGAGGAGATAATGGGGAAATCTAGTTTAGAATTGATTTAATCCTACAACAAACAATGATTTCCTAGTGATATAATGATTGGTGTATACTCAGTGAGTATATGAGGAGGTCTCAGGCCAGGAAGGACAAGCCCACAAAAGGACAAGCCCACTAGAACACAAGCCCACTAGAAACTCTTGGAGGAGGAGACAGATTCATTCCATCTTCCACCTTTGTGCTAGGTGGAGGCTGAAGCTGGAGAGACAAAGGACTAGTGGCAGGAGCTCTCAGAACCAAGACTACAGAAGGCCTCTAAGACAGCTAACCGGGCCCCAGGAAAAGAGATAAGACTTGGAAAGAGAAAATAAAGGATTTGGACTTTAACTCCTGGTTGTATTTGGGATGATTACACTAAACTGAAAGGAAGGCTGCTCCCAGAAGCCCCCCAAGAAACCTGCTTCCAAAGAATATTATATTTTAGAGAAAAATATTACATGAATGAATCTGGGAATTTAGCTTTCTGTTCTTGTTGCAGTGATTTATTCTGATTCTTAACATTTTTGTAACCTGTTGCTAAACCCCAGAACCTGAATCTTTACTTTTCCATGGCTTCCAGTTGTAGGAGCAATTGTTACTTAAAAGGATTAAGGGTAAATATGAGTTAAGATTAATTCATCAAAAATCTTATGGAGGATAGGAAATGAATGGGAAAGGAGCAATGAGAGGAATCCCTTAGGGAAATGGGAAAAAAAAATATTGAGACTATCCTCAAGTTTTGAGCTTTCAACTTCCTTTTTTGAACTTTTCATTTGTGAAATAAAACAAGTATTTCCATAATTTAGTACAATAAAAAAGATGATTGCATATGAAACCACAGATCTATTATGTACAACTTGCTGTTCTTTTAAAGTATTTAATAAAGTTATCATGTAAATTTCTTTTTTTCCCTCCTCCTATCCCTGCCATAGAGATAGCTGCCATTAGACACAAAAAAGAATTAGTATTAAACTGGGCCTGAAGCTATTGTGTGCCCCCTACCTGCCTAGTTGGCAACAAAGGAGACACAGTTTTCTGGATGCTACAGATGAGGTGAAGAATCTTGGCTTTATGAATGGTTGCCTTGTTTGTTTGGGGATTGTTGCCTCCTCTCTACTGTTCCCCCACCCTCAGTTTCTCTGCTTCATAAAAATTCCAAGAGCTCCATTTTCAAAGTGTGAAGTCCTCAGACTGTAACCATAGTGTTGTCTTCCTGGAATCTGCTTATGCCATTTGTTGCTCCTCACTAACTCTCTGACGCAGCCGTGCAAAATACAGCTTCTTGGGGACCTGGGATTCTGCCTTGTTGCTCTCCATGTGACATTTGCCTGCATCTCCCCTGTTGTGATGAAACAACTATACCGTGAAAAAGTCGTTCTCTTACCTCAAATGCAATTTCCATTCCCAGTACAGATAATGAAGTCAGGTGTTTCTAAATGACTTCAATTGGCATGTAGGGCTGCCCCCTCCCTCGAAGCCCCATCCTTTCTGCATAAACAGAAATGCATGACCAGTGACTACAACTTAGTTCATCACAGTGAAAGCTAAGGAGGAGGTGAATTCTTCACTTTAGGCTCCATTAAGGGTTAGTGCTAGATGGAAGTCGCAGAAGTGTATACTGCTTTAGTTGTGAGTAGAGAAATTTTAGGCAGCGAATTAGGGGGGCATCTTATGGCTGTCTTCAAGTATTTCAAAAGCTGTCATGTGGGAGAGAGATTAGGTTGACTCTGGCCCTAGAGAGTAGAATCACAGGGAGCAATGGGAGGAAGGTACAAAGAGGCATATTTAGTCTTGATGTCTGGAAAAAATATATTCTACTAATTACAGCTATTTAACAGGCTTTCCCAGGAGGTCTTTCTTCATTGGACTTCTTCAGGCAGAGGCTGAATGACCCCCTCATCAGGGATGTTATAATATAAGTTTGAATTGGAGTAGATGGTTGTTGAATCTGAAATTCTTTGATGTTGTAATGAGAGTTTAAGGGAAAAAAAATCCTCCTTCCTCTAGCTGGCTTTCCTCAGACTAGTTTAAAACACTGGAATATCTGAGCACAAAAAAATCATCAATCCTTGTGATGATATCAGCTAAGAAATAGAAGATGATATGGGGAGTGATGGTCATAAAAGCATGAGGTGCATCCTATGTTGACTCATTTTTCCAAAGGTCCCCATCTTGACTTATATTAGATCAAAAGAGAACCCTAGTTTTAACTCAGATGTAAGGCTCTTTATCAAACTTGTACATAAATTACCTGCTTCTTCATACAACTGATATTCTTCCAATTGCCTTAATAGACCATAAAAATGGTAATACTGTGGTGAACCGTTAAATGCTCAGCCATTTAGCCCAGCAGCATTCCTTGTTTAATAGTTTTACTCATTTAACACGTAGGATTTGTAACAGAGTAAATCTAATTTTAAAGTAGGTTGAGGAAGTTAAGCCACCTCTGGGGAATCAGTCTTCACTCCCTTACCTGGAGGGGAGTGCTAATTGCTTATGGGACTCAGAGCAGGTGCTAATGAAAGCAAGTTCTAAGGATGGCTAATGAGTTGGGGCAGTGTGGTATGACTTAAGTCCTTGGATATGTGTTGGGGGCAATAGTTTTGATTGTTTGATTTTGGCTTTGGCCAGTCAAGTATTTTAAATATTCTTTATTCACAGCCTCTTCCTTGGGGCTTTAAGTAATAACAGCTTGACCTTCCTTTGACATCCCCACCTTAGATTTCAGATTTTCTGAAATTAAGCACTAACTCTGCCTGTTACCATTTCTTTTGACTATTGGAGAAACATCCGTGTTCCTAGGCAGTCTTTCATAGCTAAATTCTGACTGGTGTGAATGAGCTTTGGCTTTGTTATTGTTTATAGGTCTTTTGTGGCAACCTTTGAAGGAAAATGTCCAGTTAATCTCTCTCTTTGTCGCCTTAACTCTCCCTCTCTCCTGTCTCCCCTTTCTCCTGTCTTCTACTTCTATTTTTATCTATCTGTCTTTCTATCTGTCTACCTTATATACATAATTTTTCCCTAAGAGAATCTAGATGGCTTCTACTTTGGTTTATGAAATCTATTGCCTCACACTAGTTATCATTTTGAATACCCAGGGCTTGACAATTACTAGTGAACTACTTCTTTCTTTTTCTTCAGGAGATTTGGGTTTTGGAAAAAGATTCACACACATACACATTTGATTTTATCAATTTTGAACAATTTCAATTTTGCTGAAAATATTTCTAAACTGATTTCAAAACTGGAAGAATTTTGAGTTTAATGTCTGCCATCTAAATAAATGTTAACACCTGCCTTTTTCATATCCTTTTTTTCCTTCAGAAAATCATATGTTTTTTTAAACATGACATGTTCTTCTTATTATATTACTCAAGACCAGACTCCAACTAATGCAGACATTAGTTGGAAAATCCTTTTTTTAAATTAATAGTATTTTGTTTTTCTAGTTTCAAATAAAGAGTTTTCAATATTCATCTTTGTATGGAAAGAGATTCTTTTGGGCAATCTCCTTTAATAATTTACCTGATTTGTGGAATAGTACTTAGATATAAACTTAAGTGGATCCCTATTGTCTATCAAATAAAAGTTCAAACCTTTCATTTTATAGTTTTGGTCTTCCACAATATGGTGCTACCCAGCCCTTCCTTTCCCTCCCACCAATGTAAAATCTTTCTTAGGAACTTCTCTTTAATGTTTATTTTATCCAAATATATTACATTACTATCATAGTGATAATTTTCTACTGGCCCCTAGATCATCTCTTTTTTTCTCATGGTCTTGCTATTCTAATCTCTGTCCTTAAACTTAGGAACTTCAATAAGATGTTAATGTCCCTCAAATTCTTTGGCCTTCCAGTTCATTTCAGTGATCTCCTCAACTCCAATGAGTAAGATTTTCATTCCATCTCTGCACCTTTGATCTAATCATTGTTCTCAGATGTTCTACTTCCATGATCTAAAACAATAAAATCCCTCTGTCTGAATCTAGCTTTCTGTCTTTCTATTTTTCTCTGTTTTATCCTTCTAATTTTTTTTTTTTTTTTTTGTCGTCATGACTACCTCCAAGCCCTCCATTGTTTCTTGATTACCCGGTCCATCATCCCTGCCCAGGTTTCATTTCCATTAACTAGTAGAACTTCATTACTATCTTCTAACCTTGAAGCTCTTGACTTCTTGTCTTATCATCATTCATATTTGATCAAATTCTAACCCTAGATTATTCCATAATAACCTTCTCTGCTCTTAGGCAGAGAAGCTACCAGGTGATGCAGTGGATAGGATGGGTTTGGAGTTAGAGTGATCTAAACCAGTTTTCAATTATTACTAACTGTTTGACCCTGGGCAAGTTGCAACCTCTGGCTGCCTCAAATTCCACTGGAACATGGAGATAATAACAGCACTTACCTCACAGTGTTGCTGTAAGGATCAAATGAGATGATATTTGTAAAATGCCTAGCACAGTGCCTGGCACATAACAGATGTTATATAAATGCTTATTCCCCCCCCACTCCTTCCTATTTGCATATTGTTGAACACCCATGAAAAATGGGAAATTACCTTGATTGTGTTTATTTGCATTGTTTGATATTCACTGAGTTCTCCTTGCTATATTGTCAATCCTAACATGGCATATTTAAAGTTGAAAAGAACTTTAGATGCTATTTAGTCCAAGTTTCTTATTTGATAGATAAGCAAACTGAGGCTTGGAGAGATTGGGTGATACAACTAGTAAGAATTTTAATAAGATTTGAACCCACTTTTTTTTTTTTTTTACTTTAAGAATTTTATTTTTCTCTGATTGCCTTCCTGTTCTACTCCCTAGGGTGTTTTAAGCTTCTTTTCTTTTCTTTTTTTAGGTTTTTGCATCGCCATTCTACCTTTCTCTTCAGTAGAAGAAATCAATGGAGGATATTTTACTGAAAAAATTGAGGTCATATCATGAATTCCATTCCCCTATTTCAGTTCTATAGTTTAAATTTCAGTGTCATCTTTGTTCTTTCTTCCATTGCTCTAGTCTCTGATAATGGGACAGCTATTCTCATGTAAGTCCAAAAGTCTAATTGTGCCCTTGATCTCCTTTTCTCCTACTCTTTCTAGATGTTACCCTCTGTTTAATCTTCAATGTTTCTCAATTAACTCCTTCCCAGACCTATAAACATGCTCAGATCTCATCCATCCTTAAAAAAGACAAAATAACCCCCCCCTCCCCAAATCCCAACCTTTTCTAGATCCTATAGATTATTGGCAGCCATTATCTCTTTCTTTTACACCTAAACATTAAAAAAAAATTGTTTGCATCTAATTATTGCATCCATTTCCTCATCTCCTTGTACTCTAGCTTCTGATACTATCTTTTGCCTTGAAAGTGCTTTTTTCAATGATTTTTTCAGTTGCCAAATGCAATGACATCTTCCTCAATTATCATCATTCTTGACCTTTCTGCAGCATTTGACACTGTTGGCTACTTTATTCCTCCTGGATACTCTCTTTTCTCGGTTTCAATGAAACTGAGTTCTCCTCTCTTCCCTTGAGGACTATCATCTATGCTCCATTTTTTATCCAGAGAATAGATCTTAGAGTCCTGTCCTAAGTCTTCTTTTCCTTTCATATTCTCTCTTAGTGATCTCATTAATTCTTTGTGTTTACTAATGATTATGGAGATGATTACCAAATCTACATCTCCTAAAATTCAAATTCATGTCACCAACTGTCCATTGGCCATGTGTCCCATGATAGTACTATAAACATCTCAAAATAAATGTCTAAAATTGAACTCATTCTCTTTTCCCTCAATTTTGTATTCCTGTTCAAGATTGTTAACTACATAAGTTTGCAACATTAGTATCATTATTTAACTCTTTACTACATTTTCACATTCAATCAGTTACTAAGTTAATTAATTTTCCTATATCTCTCTTAGAGTCTCTTTTCTTCATTCCAATGATTATCACCCTGGTTTAGACCCTCACCATCTCTTTCCTGGTCTGTCTCTATAGCCTTCTAACTGGTTTCCCTGCCACAAGTCTTTCTCTTTTCTAGTCTATCCTTCACGACTGCCAAATGATGTTCTTAACTCATAGGTCTGACCATGTCACTCCTTGTGCACCAGAAACTTCAGTAGTTCCTCATAACTCCTAGGCAACCCACTCAGAAATGAGGATAATCTCAATTTGCTAATTAGATAAGATAATCTTTCTGTTTTACTTAAATCTAATTTATGCACAAGTCAACAAGGATTCCTAAATTAAAATACAAACTTCTTTGTCATTTAAAGCCCATCACAAATCAGCAGCAGTTAGACTGATTCCATGTTGCTTCACCTCATGTATTCTACACTACTACTAAACTGGCTGACGTATTGTTCACCACCCATGACGTTCCATCTCTTGCTACTTTTATGTTTTGGTCTGTTTCCTATGCCTGGGATGTCCTCCTTCCTCACCTTTAACTCTCTAAGCTCTAGAACTCAAGTCTTAGCTCAAGAACCATATTTTATGGGCAACCTTTCCAGATCCTTCCCTTTTCTTACTTGTTAGTATTTTAATATTTGCTTTATATTTATTATGCATTTATATATCTGTGTACATATTGTAAGCCTTTCTCCCTTCCCAGGTAAGAGGTATTATGTATATATGTGTAGTGTGTGTGTGTGTGTGTGAAGAAACAAGCACTGTGCTAATATTTGACAAATATTATTTCATTTGATCCTCCCAATAATCCTGATTGAGAGGGGCTGATTTTCCAGAGAAAGACAGACAAAATGTGCATAACTTGCCTGGGATCAAATAGCCAATAAGAGTACAAGAGTACAAGTTCAAATTTAAAGTTAGGTCTTTCATAGACCAGGCCCAGCTAGGTGGTGCAGTGGGTAGAGCACCAGCCCTGAAGTCAGGAGGACCTGAGTTCAAATCTGACCTCAGACACGTAACACCCTGGGCAAGTCACTTCACCCCAATTGCCTCAGGGAAAAAAATTACTCCCTGAGGCAAGCAGGGAAAGGCACTGACTTTGTGGATGTCTGCATAGCCCCACCCTGTTGCAGAAATCCAAGTTATGTCAAATCCCTAAAGCTAATTTTTCTTTATAAATCTCATAGTTTTTTAGGATACTAAATCTCTTTTAAAATTTAACATGCATGATTTCAGAGAGGCCTGGAGAGACTTACATGAACTAATGCGAAGTGAAATAAGCAGAACCAGGAGATCATTGAACACAGCAACAACAGGATTTTACTATGATCAATTCTGATGAACTCTCCTCAGCAATAAATGAGATGATTCAGACCAGTTCCAATGATCTTGTGATGAAGAGAGCCATCTACTCCCAGAGAGAGGACTGTGGGAACTAACTATGGAACACAACATAGCATTCTCACTCTTTTTATTGTTCTTTGCTTGCATTTTATTTTCTTTCTCATTTTTTCTGGGTTGATATGATTTTTCTTGTGCAGCAAGATAATTATATAAATATGTATGCATATATTGGATTTAATATATATTTCTACCATATTTAATATATATTGGATTACTTGCCATCTAGGGGAGGGAGTGGGGGAAGAAGGGAAATTAGAACACAAGGTTTTTGCAATGGTTCATGGTGAAGAATTATCCAAGCATGTGTTTTGAAAAATAAAAAGCTTTAATGAAGAAAAAAATAATATCTCAGGAGGTAATTATTAAATTATTATTATTATCATCTTTCATTATTAAATGAAATTTAACCTGCCAGTTAAGGGCATGCTCCTACCTCATGGGCTATTCCCCTTTTTTCTGGTTATTTATGAGATCTACTAAGGAATTTGCCCTTTTCATTAATTTTTCTTTTCCTTGCCAACTATATGCTCTCCCAACTTTATTTCATATTTACCATTCTTGGTATCTATTGTATCTCTTCATTTTGTCTGTAACCTCTTTTCCTAAATAAACCTACCTTTTGCTAAAGACAATGGCTGTTGTCAATTTTTCACATGACTGAAAAACTTTTGATGCTAAATCCTGAGCTCATAATTTAGAACTAGGAATTGCTATCCTGACCACATCACTTTAGTCCTCCAATCTCTGGAAGCAGGTTCTTGTTCTTAAGTTTTCAAAGAAAAATGGTTTTTATTATACCTACAAGGCCTACTTCTATATTCCTAAAGAAAAACCTGGTTATTCATATATTGATCTCTGTTCTTAAATTTTGAAATTATTCTTTTTTCCTTTAGTGTTGTAGGTTATAATAGAAATTCTTCTTCTGTTCATTTCACCCATCAGTTCATACAAGCCTTCTCAAATTTCTATGGATCTGCCACTTTTGTTATTTCTGATAGCCCAATAATATATTCACCATTCATTCACTCACCCAGTCACATAATTTTGCAATTGATAAGTTCCCTCTTTACCTGATTTCTAATGTGGTTGGAGGAGGATGGAAAGTTTGTAATGACTCAAAATATGACCTATGATATGTAAGAATGGTGGGAATTTCAAGTATCATGAACCCTTCTGAACCTAGAGTAGGAGCTTTATGAAGTTAAGGAACATGCTTGTGCATGTGGAGATGGCAGTAGGGTGGGAATTGGCTTTTGACCAAGGATATACTGGATCTAGCTTGTGGATGAGAGCACACACTGTTAAATTTTTCATTATGAGCTTTACACCTTGGGAATGGACAAACACTACAAATCAGGGTTTAATTTTTCTTAATCATCTAGGCTTAAGAAAATGATAGAGAAAATGTTAATAATACAGATTAAACTTAAAAGTGTGCTGGGAACACATTTCTTTTTTTCCTCTAGTAGAATGAGCTGTCAAACACTGGCTAGCACATCACTGCCCCTGATTTTGTGCCTACTTAACAACTGACAAAAGGTAAGTACAGCAATTGGGAACAATGGTTTTATGAGTCTGGACCCATAAAGCACCTCTAAACCTGATAATTATCAGTCTTGTGGGCTACCCTGTCCCCCCACTTCAACTGACAAATTAAGTGGGTTAGGCTTATTCACCACTATCAAGATAGTTTACAAGCAAGATATGATGGGTTACTCAGCTGTTTCCCTAGAGATTACGGGAGAAGCCCTCATCAGCTATAATGTTTTTTTTTTTAATTTAAATTTTATTTTATTTAATAATAGCTATAATGTTTTCAGTCACTTTTACCTAGTTGCTGTGGCCGGTTGAAGTGGAGACAATTAACAGGGTATATGGATCTCTCCATTCTGAATAACCCACCCTTCTTTGTTGCTCAGCAGATTTATATCATTTTAAACTGGAAGATGAAAAAATGGCTAGTGCAGTACAGAGGGCTCGGAATGTACCAGCCAGGGTGGGGGGGAATAAGGAACAAAAATTACAAGAATACAGGAAAATAAGATAAAATGAAGCAAAATCTCCTTTCTCAGAGAAGACAGTGAATTGATTCCTGAGGAAATAAAATCTACTTAACTTAAAAGAGCCCATGTGACAGAGTGGTGACTTGTGACAAAATGGGTTGGGTGAAGAGCTGCTATCTTAATCCTAACTTTGCCATTAGGCATTAGGAACAAGACACACTAATATTTCATTGGTTCACAAAACTGCTAGTATCTTTATTCCTTCAACCACCTTGTATCCAATTCATTTATATCTCCATTATTTATCATAATGATAATATATTTACATATGTATATAATTTTACTGGATTCTCATTACAACCCTGAGGAGTAGATGCCTTATTATCTCTATTTCACTGATGAGCTGAAAGAAGTTTAATAAAAGGGTCACAGCTAGCAAGTACCTAAAAAAACTTTACCATTTTCTTCATTACCCAGTGGTGTCAAATTCAAATAGAGATTTACTGACTTGCCTGTGTTATTCAGCTAGTAACAAGCAGAACCAATATTCAAACCCAATTCTTCTGATGTCAAATTCAGCCCATTTTGTATTATGTCTCAAAGACCTTTGGTCTTGTCATCATGAAAGGAAGACTCATATAATACCAAGTTCTGGGATTCAAGTTGGCAAGCCTGAGTTCACATCTTGACTTTGCTTTTTATCTGCTATGTCCTTAGAGTCATTTAGCTTTTGTGAAACTTAATTTGTTCATCTATAAAATGGCTATAATGGTAACTGTCCACTCTTCTTCCCCTTCCAGGTTTGTGGTTGAGAAGTACTTTTTTCAATTTAAAGTGCTTAGAAATGTGAGCTATTGTTTTCATAGGTGGCATTTAAACTCATTGCCTTCATCTGTCAAGGATTTGCTTTTTCCACTTTAAGGAATGGGATCCTAGAATGATTTAACTGTGTCTGATGAGTAGAAGTAACCAAGGATTCAGAAGAGAATGACTGGGAAACTCCATTCTCCCCCTCCCACTTTAACCCTTGTGGCAAAATTAAGCTTTTCCTGAAGAGGTGGAATTTAATGAGCAATTATACCCACTTAGAAGAGCAGAGAAAATGATCTCAAATCTGTGAATGTTTCCAGACACCAAACCAGACTGCATAAGTATTAATTTTTTTTCTCTAAGTCTTCAGTATGTCAGACTAATGTCAGGTCAGAACTACATTGCTTTTAGCCAAAGGCTGTTGAGAATTTCCACAGCAAAGAACAGGTGTGATGTGTCTTCCATAAAGGTTCTAAGATTTCAGGGAGAAAGGGAAAAAAGAAGAAACAGAAAAAATAGATTTTACAAATAATCAGAGTACATTGAGGTAGCAACTTTATATGATGGGTCATTCTGCCTTAAGCTATAACCTCTTAGAGGATAAGGACCATTCGAATGTATGACAGTGAATATATATTGTACATGGTCTGTTATATACTGAACTGAATGATTATTGAGAACTTGGGAAGTCATATATATATGTATATATATATGTATATATATATATACACACACACACACATTAATTCTTTGTTCACTTATTACAATCATTTCCTTCTTTCTCATAGAGTTTTGCTATTCACATCATCAACCCCAGAACTGCAGCTTGGAACTAGTCTGAAAAGAGTTCCTTGGCTATTTGGGTGCAAGGTCTTAATTATATTTGACTCATTTCTTCTAGGCACTATCTATTCAGTTAGAAGCCAGTAATGTTCCTTGATTTCTTCCCATACTATACTTCCTAAGATCTCTCTTTATTAGTGTACTTTCACATTATCTTATGTTTTGGAATTATTTATTCAATGATCTTACTTCTTTTACTAGGTAAATTACATGAGGGTAGGGCCTATGTCTTATGCTTTTTTGTGCCTTCCCATTCCCTTAGTACCAACATCATGTCTCACATATTGGAGATACTTGATAAAATATTGAATGAATGATAATACCATTGAATTAGTATCTTCAGCCTTCTCTTCGATAGTTTGGGTGAGCATTTTGTCAGATGGAACTAATCTGGGACCTCAAAGATTTGCCAACATCTGGATAGAAGATCATGATCTTTTCAGGGAAGAAGAGAACTCTATACTTGTGCCTTTTGGAAATGGTAAATTCGGGTATTCAGCAGTTTTTGTGACAAGAGTGCTCTGTACATCATGACCTTTGTCCCTTACTCAGACCCCACTATAGGACCTCTTACTGGGGCAATTGCACACAGGGTTGTTCTGCCAACCAACAATTCCTCTTCTCCTGTCTTTGAGTTGCCCAGCAAGTCTTCCCCACAGTTCAAGGTATTGCTTTTTGCTTTTTCTATGTCTTAATTATCACTAATTATAATCACTAGCTTCTGATACTGAGCCCAAGACTTAATTCCTTGCGAGAGGGGAGGCATCTGTAGCTTACTCTAAGAATTTAGTCTACTCACAAAATTCATAAAGTTTGGTAGTAGTGGGTTTGAAGTTGCATTGAATAAGATCCAAATCAATTTGGCTCACTTTGATCCAAACCTCTTAGTATAATTTTCAAGTGTTTGACCCAGTCAATATCAGCAAATGGGAAACTTGAGCAAATTTGGTTACTTAACGCATTTTTTCCCCCAAATTGAAACACATTGAAAGAAATTAAAATGTGTGAGAAATATTACAGTATGTGAAGGTGAAGGGATTTCATAATTAACCAACCAGAAATATAACTCATCTGTCAGTACTCTTAAAGGATATGTTTGTTGAGGCAGAGGACTCTGACTCTTAAGTGGAGGGATTGAAAATGTCTAATTGTATTATTAACGCCTTTCTCTTCCAGGAAGCTACTAATCTGTCCGTCACAACTCCTCTGTGAATTCCAGAATGTTAACTTCCTTTTTCAAAATGTAAATAAAATCTCATCTGTGCAAAATGACCTTGGCTTTGCCAAGGTTACTGTTGAGGTAGCTTAGCATAGGTGGAAATCTAAATTTGTCTATTTTGTAGCAATTAACTTTCTTTAGTTGATTAATAAATAAGTCTTTGTTAAGTTTACTATGTGTTAGGTACTGTGTTACAAAGAAAGGCAAAAGCCAGGTTCCCATCTTCAAAAAGCTTACATTGTTATGGGGGAAATGATATGCATATAATTATGTACACATAAGATATATGCTGAGTAAATGAAGATAATATCAGAGGAAAGGGACTGGCAGTGGCTAGGGGAGGGGAAGTGGAGAGTATAAAAGGGTTCTTTCAAAAGGTGGACTTTGAACTGAATATTTTTACATTTATTTTATTTTTAATATATGAAATATAACAAGCATCTATATAACATAATATGTAAAAAAGATGATTGCACATGAAGTTGACAATCTATTTTGTTCAACTTGCTGCTCTGTTTAAGTATATAATAAAGTTATATAAATTTCTTTTTTTTCTCTAGATGTCATCTTAAAATGTGTATGTATGTATGTGTGTGTGTTACTCAAAGTTGTTCTTAAAATTATTTGTTACTGTATACAATGTTCTCTAGGTTCTACTCATTTCCCTCTTCATTATTTCATACAAGTCTGTCCATGTTTTTCTAAGAGCATTGAGCTCATCATTTTTTTACAGCACAGTAGTATTCCATCACAATCATATACCGCAACCAATCACATACCACAATTAGTTCAGCCATTCCCCAATTGACAGACATCATCATAATTTCTAATTCTTTGCTACCCCAAAAATAGCTGCTTTAAATATTTTAGAATATAGAAGTTCTTTTCCTTTTTCTCTAAATCATCTCTGGAAATAGACCTAGTAGGGGTACTTCTGGGTCAAAGGGTATAAGCAGTTTAATAACTCTCTGGGCATAATTCCGGATTGCTTTCCAAAGTGGTTTAGTTGTATATGATGTTTTTATACCAAGGGATAAAAGCTTGTAATCTAACAATAGACACTATGCTGCACATAATTCAAAGATACCCTTTGATTTCCCATGGTGAATATTTTTTGCACCAATGCAATGATTTAGAAGAAACATTTTGCACAGATTTCCTTAAACATAACTGATAGGCATAATGGAGAAGATTTGTACTTTTATTCTCTTCTCTTTCCTCACATAGCTCATCAACCTTGTCCTAATTAATATCCTCATCACCTCTTGTCTATTCTTGTTTCTAGTCTTGTTTCTAGTTTCCTTCCCAAATCAATCCTTCATACAGCTTTCAAAGTGATATTCCTAAAGCAGTGGTATTTATAAAGCATTTGACAAACATTAAAATGGCATATAATGCCAGCTATTATGCTTGTTTGGGGCAATTGCACGTACCCAAACTGACTACTCAGGACACTCCAAATGATGTACAGAAAGAATTTATTAGAATCTCGAGAAGCGGACCATCCTGGCCTGTGGGCCCGAAAGGACAGCAAAGATACCCATAGGAGGAGAGTCATTCATTTGAAGATGCTTACAACTTTTATACATTTCAGACAAAGAACCCCCAAAATCCCACCCTTTACAGGCTGTGATTGGTTACATTTATCTCCCTATTTGGTCAGTGGAATGCAGTCAAAAAGGTGATATACTTAATTCCTTCTTCAGACAATGGAATGCAAAAAAAAAATCATGTGACTAGGGCCTATAGGCCTGATCTGCTTTAATTAACAGTCTCTGATCAATATGTGCTTAATCTGTAAGTTCTTCACCTTTCCACACATGCTTCTCTGCTAAATAACTCTAGTATAGGGACTTTAAAATTTGAAGCCCTAAGAAGTCTGTGGATAGACTACAAGGGGCTTGTAGTCTTTGGGGTAAATTATATTTTTATTTTCATTGGCCATTAAGTAAAACTCAACATTTCCTTCAGATTTACATATTTGCAATGAACCATAATAGTATTAGTAATATCTATGGGCAGCTAGTTGGTACAGTGGATAGACTATCAGGTCTGGAGTCAGGAAAACTCCATTTTGTAACTTCAAACTTGGACTTAGACATTAACTAGCTGCATGATCCTGAACAAATCATTTAACCTTGATTATCTTAGTTCCTCATCTGCAAAATGAGCTAAAAAAGAAAATGGCAAACCACTCTAGTACCTTTGTCAAGAAAACTTCAAATAAGGTCATGAAGAGTTGTATATGACTGAAAATACAACTGAGCAACAACAATTTCAAAACTCAATACTCAACAACAAAATGACTTTATTGCTAATAGAAATCATAGATATCACATTAAAGTAATTGCAGCTATATCAAAATATCACTAATGTTCAACAATTTGGGTATTTATATTGAATTTATTGAAATTGTTTGAAATTATTGTAGTTATTAGGTCTACTGCTATAACACATTTAGCTTTCCTGTCTCCAGATACTCAGGTGTCATAGGTAGCTAACTATTAGGGCTCCATAGGCTTTACTAGATAGACAAAAGAGTATTAAAATACGAAGAATCCCAGTGTGTAGAGGCTTCCTCTTATCTTTTGGATCAAATACTCCTCTGGTTGGCAATTAAATTCCTTTATAATCTGGCTCCCACCAATCTTTCCAATATTATTATTCTTTGTTCACTTTCATTTAATCTATAATCTAGGAAATTGGCTTTCTTGTTCATTTTGACACATGGTATCCCACTTCATTCCATGCCTTCATGTTAGCAAGGATACTTAAAATTTTTTTTTTTTTGTTTGTTTTGTGTTTTGGATGCTTCTCTTAACCTCTGAGAATTCCTTTGAAACTGTTCAAATGTTTCCTCCTCCACAAGGCCTTTTCTGATACTCTGAGTTACTAATGTCTCCCTACTCACTGAAATTATCTCCTATTTATGCTTTTATATATGGATGTTTTCTCCCTTAATAGAATGCAAACTCCTTGAAAAGAGTCTCCCTATTTGTTTCCTCAGTATTTAGTGTAATACCTGGCATTATAGGGTTTTATATAGAGCATGATATAGACATAATAGGGCCACAATAAATACTTTGGATTGATTGTTCATCAGACTACTCCAAGGAGTCAATTGTCATGTATATCTTCAGTCTTACTGAAGGTTAGATATCTTTTAATTGGAATCCTCATATCATTATAAAACCAGTTACCTCATCAATCATAAATCTTAAAACTTCAGTGCTGAAAGTGGTTTTTAATATCATATCATATAACTTGATTTCTCTGGAGAGGAAATCAAAATACAGATAGGAAATATTGGACCTAGCATACAACTCCCTAATCTATGATCATTTATGTCTACTTTTGGTTTAGAAACCAAATGGAATATGGTCTAATAAAAGATCATGTTGACAGTATGAAAGTGAAAATGTGGTTGTGTTTGGGAGGAATAGGAATTGGGAAGAGAAGTAAATATTGGTTTGTGAAGGTTGTGACAGAGATATAGTTTTTATCTTCATGGCCCTAAAAGAGTTTCAGAAAGACTTCTCTTTATATTTGAATTGTTCCTCTACTAAAGAGTGAGACAGGGCCTATCCTAAGTCAGAATATTTGAATTCTTTCTGTGGAGCTGAAATCTACTTCTCCTGCCTGTTGGTCCTATTGTTGCTTTTTGAATTGTTATTCTGGGATCTCCTAGCCCTGCCTAATATACAGGTAAGTCCCTGATATACTTATAAACCATTCATTTGTCCCTTTTCTCTTAAAGATAACACTGCCGTCAGGTAGCCACAATTATTTCAGATAAGAGGATAGAGCTAATGATAAGAAAAAGATTTGTGTGATCTCTTCCTGTAGGTCTGCATAGAGGATACAGTCCTTTTTGAATTAATACAATAGTGCAATTACCAATTTAATGGAACTCATTCACTAAAACAGCAGGAGGCTATCTCCTGTCCTTGAGTTTCAGTAACTCATTAGTCTTGCTGTAAGAAATTGTTGACCTGCAGAAATGTTGACTGCTGCAACCTTGAGTGGATTTGAGTTGTAGAGTTTGGAAGAAGAGAGAGTTCATGATGGATGGCTTCCATTTTCTTAGAAAAGTAGGGGTCTGGGGTTCTCTGCTGAGAGAGATAGTGTGGAGGGGGTGGTATAGGAAGTTTGAGGAAAGATTTGTAATAGATGCTCTGGAGAATGAGATAAAGAGTCAATAATGGAAGAATAAAAAGATGTGATGAAGCTGTGATGGCCTAGTTGAAAAGAATTAGCATATGAATGAAATGAGCAGGACCAGGAGATTATTATATACTTCAACAACAATACTATATGATGATCAATTCTGATGGACCTGGCCCTTTTCAACAATGAGATGAACCAAATCAGTTCTAATGGAGCAGTAATGAACTGAACCATCTACACCCAGCGAAAGAACTCTGGGAGATGACTAAGAACCATTACATTGAATTCCCAATCCCTATATTTTTGCCTGACTGCATTTTTGATTTCCTTCACAAGCTAATAGTACATTATTTCAAAGTCTGATTCTTTTTGTACAGCAAAATAATGGTTTGGACATGTATTGTATTTAATTTATACTCTAATATATTTAACATGTATTGGTCATCCTGCCATCTAGGGGAGGGGGTGGGGGAAAGGAAGGGAAAAATTGGAACAAAATGTTTGGCAATTGTTAATGCTGTAAAATTATTTATGCATATAACTTGTAAATAAAAAGCTATTAAAAAAAAGAATTAGCATAAATTTCCAGTGGACTCTGTAAGCATGATTATATGCTTTAACAGCATTCAATGCCTCCTAACTATTTTCTTGAAGAAATTATTTATGATCTGTAGTCATGAGGCTTCTGTAAATCTTCAAACTTTTGGCCTCTTTTCTTTTATTTATAATGGTAAAAAAAAAAAAAAAAAAGAAGAAGAAGAAGAAGAAGAAGCCTGATTATCAAAGTATTTTTTGCTGTTCTCTTCTCTGTACCTTTACAATAAAATTATTGAATATCAAAGTATGTGTTGATTTAATTTGGCAAGTTTTATCAAGTTTTTCATATAGTTTTTCTGCCTACTCTTCCTCTGAAACCTGAATTCATGAATAAAATTTGTGATAATCATTTTACAAATGTTTATCACAAGCTCTGATTGCAGATGATCCCATGTCCCTTTGAAATAATATGGCTTGTCCAAAAAGTTATCAAACTGTGCATACCCTTTGATCCAGCAGTGTTTCTATTGGGCTTATACCCCAAAGAGATACTAAAAAAGGGAAGGGGACCTGTATGTGCCAAAATGTTTGTAGCAGCCCTGTTTGTAGTGGCTAGAAACTGGAAAATGAATGGATGCCCATCAATTGGAGAATGGCTGGGTAAATTGTGGTATATGAATGTTATGGAATATTATTGCTCTGTAAGGAATGACCAGCAGGATGAATACAGAGAGGCTTGGAGAGACCTATATGGACTGATGCTAAGTGAGATGAGCAGAACCAGGAGATCATTATACACTTCGACAACGATATTGTATGAGGATGTATTCTGATGGAAGTGGATTTCTCTGACAAAGAGACTTAACTGAGTTTCATTGGAGAAATGATGGACAGAAACAGCTACACCCAAAGAAGGAATACTGGGAAATGAATGTGAACTATTTGCATTTTTGATTTTCTTCCCGAGTTATTTTTACCTTCTGAATCCAATTCTCCCTGTGCAACAAGAGAACTGTTTGGTTCTGCAAATATGTATTGTATCTAGGATATACTGCAACATGTTTAGCATATATAGGACTGCTTGCCATCCTGGGGGGGGGGGGAGGAGGGAGGGAGGGGAAAAAACGAAACATAAGTGATTGCAAGGGATAATGTCGTGTAGAAATTATCCTGGCATGGATTCTGTCAAGGCGAAGTTATTATTAAATAAAATAAAATTTATTATAAAAAAAAAAAAGAAATAATATGGCTTGTTATCTTTGGATGATTGTACAACCAACTCTACCAACACCTTTATTTATCTCTCCAAGGAGAACTTGAGAGACGTGTATTTCCATTGAACTATAGTTTCTGTTTGTCTTCTAATTTCATCTTTACTGAGAATATTTAATATTGATATGATTTCATGCCTTTTTGCATACTTTAGTACTTTGAGAGCAAAAATAATTGTTAATATTATATTTTAACAGATAGTCTAAATACATTATGAGATTTAGCACCTTTCCCCTCTTCCCCACTGCTCTGATGTTTTCAGTGCCAAAGAGGATGGAGGCCAATTAGATCATATAATATATCTTAGAAAAATTGTATAATGGGGATAAGGACATTTGCTGTGATGTCAAGAATGCCATCATTAGCAGTCAACCTTTGTTTCTCCGATCTTGCCAATGTTTCTGGCACATTCTTGACATTTATCCAAGTTTCTAGTTAATTAGATGCCTTTGTGCTTGTCTAGGGTATTTTTTTTTCAATAATCATCCAAAAAAAAAAAAAACCACTTATTAAGCACCTACTATGGGCCAGACAGTGATAAATGCTTTTCACTATGGTTTGAAAGGGAAAGGAGACTGGAAGACTAGAAGAGGATATAAACCAATTTGTCCTTCCAAAAAGATTCCATAGGAGGAGCTTACATTAGTGGTGGATACACTGTCAAATACCTGAACCAGTGGAGGTGAATGAAATGCACTTTTTATAATTGATTAGAAGTGAGAACCAAGAAACAATGGTTAAGAAGGACACATTATGAGACCTTGATAGCTTCCTGAGAAGATCTTTTGTATACTAGCGAGTAGGATTTGTAAGCTTAAGAAAATTAGTGATGGTATCACCATCACTTCTAAAAGATGATGGTTTAGCAGCAGAAACACTAAATTTCCAAGTCTTGATAGGGGTATATGCTGGGTAGGACAAGTAGTGACTTGACAGTGACAAGTAGATGTGAGAAACAGAGCTAAAGATCAGTGGGACTCAAAGTCATGATGGGGAAGAGCAAACCAGACACTAGTTCATCTCTGATATTGTGACTCATAGGGCTTGAAGGGTCTTTAAGAAAAGCTGAACTTATTAGAGAGGATGGATGCTGAATATTAAAGTAACTCTGAATTCTTTCCCCTCTTGAGGTGGTAGGGAAGCTTAATTTCAAGAAAGTATTATAAATCTCAAATAACTGTGTTAGATCTCTGAGGATTGCCAGAAAGGAATTGTGTGTGTGTGTGTGTGTGTGTGTGTGTGTGTGTGTGTGATTAGCTATGCAATATAGTAAAAGTTATTTTGTGTTCTTCTTTGTTTATTATGAATATTCTTTATAATTTTAAATCTTGCTATTCTGGCCCTGGCAAGAGAACAGAAAACAGTCCAAAGCTAGAAAGGGCCAACATCAGGAGAACCCTGAGTGGAGCTGGGAAAGTATGATTGCTTGGAGAAGGTACAAACCATGGAATTTGAAATCATTATCATTAAGTCTCTATATTGAACCAGGCTTGTATTTAATGCCCTTATAAGTTAAAAGTTTGGCTTAAAAAAAAAAATACAACACTTTTATTACTTAAAAAGGAAAGTTTCAATTATGCAGAAAATTCAATGACTCATTCTCTAGTATCTTCTAATAAATGAGACATTACTCTACATGGACCTCAATAATTACATATATTTCTTTCCAGCTCTTATTGGGAAAGAAACCTGGAGGTACAGTTATACTAACTAAATGCTAGGATAAATAAAAGCAGGATGGAGAAATGAGGAAATCCATACTGCTAGTTTCAGTTCATTTGAATACCTTGCCTAACCAAATCCCCCTAAAGATTAAGATAAGCAGTTTAAATCTTCCCTGAGTATAGCCAATGGGGAGATCAGTAAGTCTGACTTACCATCAGATAAGTGCCTTCTGAAACACACAAAACAAACAATATACCTGTGTTGAGTCCTAAATAGAGCCCTCCAAGAAATAAGGATGCTCTTGGAAATTAGTGCAAGAACAAAGGCTTTGTTAATGCTCAAGCCATGGGGCAAATCAGATGCAAGAATGCCTGCAGTTAAGACTATTGTTATCTCAGAGCTGTTTTCAGGGAATTGATACTATTTCTCTGGGATGAAAAGCCTGTGTTCAAAACCTTACAGGAATTTCTGGGATCTATTAAATTAAATCTTCCATAGATTAGAAATATCTCTAGGATTTGACACCATGCAAAGCTATATGTTGCAGGAAAGCTGTGTCACCCCATTTTTCCTTCTTCTCTCCCTCTTCAACCAAGTATCTCTTTGGTATAATTAATACCCCTTTTCAAAATGAGAGTTAAATACAGTTTTCCAAGGGACTATACATTAGCATTTCTATTTTTCTCTCTCAGCAGTCAAGCATGTCCACCAGCCACAGAGTAATGGCCTCCTATTTAGACATCACTTACAATTATACAGACTATCATAATTCTTTGTATTTACAGAGTATATTTCATCTAAAGAGCTCTCAGAATATTTCCTATAAATACATCAGCCCCAATGTGACAATTCAAACAAACATTAGTGAGCACCTAACAGAGCACGGTACTATAGAGGCTACCAGTGTAAAAGGTCAGGGTCATTGCCATTCCCCATCTTAAAGAAAAGTAAAGTATGGTTATTTTTTTTAACATCCTTGAAAGTTTCTCTGCTGAGACATTTGTTAAAAAAGTGATCACAATAAGGTTAAGAGAAAAAGAAAATAGCAAAAGCTAATCTTCAAAAAGGCAGGCCCTAAATCCCCTAAATCTAATTTAAATTAAAAGGAAGTTTGAGAAACAGAAAATAAATCTCGCTTCAGAGTGATTACCAGATGAAACATTTTAGTTAGTAGTTGGTGCAATGTCCAATATTTCATTTTCTTAGTGAGCATTCCCTCACTTACATTACCTGCAGCCCAGGGCATGTTCTGATGATGAATGACTCAAAGGTTTCAATGGCCATTTATCATGACCACATCTAACACCATTTTCTGAGATATAATCAGAATGCAATTCTACCATGAAGAGCTTATGAAAAAATCTCCTCTTTTTCATTCTTTGGTCTTCACTTTACCTCTATGTTCTCTTCCTTGTATATATCACCAAGGACCCTCATCCTAGATGCCTGGTAGTCCTATCTTTATACAACCAAAGGTAAAGAACCCAATGCTATTCCTTCACAGGTTATATTCATAGCTCTCCTACAAATATTTTAGGAACTTTGTTCTCTAGTTAACAGGCATTATTTTTTAGCATTTACTAGGTGCCCAGTACTGTGCTAAGAATACAAAGAGCATGTTGCCACATTCAGGAGTGCTGTAATCTTCTGCAGTAGATGACATTGGCAGGGAACTAGAGAATTCCAAAAATATTATATTTAATCCAAATCTATATCCTATAGGATTTTATTAAGAGAGACAGACAGACAGAGAGAGTCAGAGACAGAGAGGGGGGAAGGGAGGGAGGGACAGAGAAATGGAGATAAACTGAAAGGGAGGGAGGGAAGGAGGGAGAGAGAAAGAGAGAGAGAGAGAGAGAGAGAGAGAGAGAGAGAGAGAGAGAGAGAGAGAGAGAGAGGCATAGGCAGAGAGACAAAGAGACAGAAAGAGAAGGAGAGAGAGAGACAGAGAGATGGAGAGAGACAGAGGCAAAAGAAGAGAGAGGGGGGGCAGAGACAGAGAGAAAGAGAACAGAGAGAGAGAAGGAGAAAGAGACTGAGATGGCGAGAGAGAGGCAAAAGGAGAGAGAGAGAGAGAGAAAGAGAGAGAGAGAGAGAGAGAGAGAGAGAGACAGAGAGAGAGACAGAGAGAGACAGAGGGAGAGACAGAGACAGAGAGAGATTGAAGTCCTTAAATTTTGTAGCAAACTTACCGAGTTTATGCTTTGAAATGATCAATGGTACACATACACAACCTAGAGCAACCACCTCCAGCAAACCCCTCTTTTTTTGTACTAGTCTTCCAGGAAGCTCTTGAAGACTTAATGGCACTACTCACAGTTACTGAAGGGGAGCCTTGAACTTTCCCTTCCCACCCCAATCCTGATTGTCCCATTGCTTGATTTTTATGAAACAAAGAGTGTGCACTTGTCAGCTGGATGCCGGCTCACATCTCTACTTGTCTTGGAGGTATCCCAGATTCTCTTGGACCCACTACCCTATTGGGAGGAGATTATCCACTCTGTCATTACTTTTCAAGATCCTGGGAGCTTTCCTATCTGCCCTAATTATTTTTCTAAGTACTAGATGGCATTTCCATTTACCATGAGGTGAACATGAACATGAATTCTTCATTTTCCTCCTCATTTGGAACGCAAGCTCCTTGGTAACAACTACTGGCTTGATTTTCTGTTTATATTCCCAGCATTTACCATATTGTTTCACACCAAATAATCACTTAATACTTTTCCATTCTATCCCATCCAGTCCAACACGTTCATTTAGATAACAGGCTAAGGAAGTAAAATGATTTATGTGAGGTGACATGGATAATAAGTTGCAGAGCCATAATAGGAATCCAGATCCTCTGGCTCCAAACCTTGCTTTCTCTTCAAAGATACTGCACTTCCTCTCAGTTTCATAAAAAACCAACAACACGACAGTAGGTAATGTGGACAGCATTCAGAAATGGAGCCATCTTTAGGGTAAAACAGCAGCGGGTAAAATGATTCCTTCTAACTTTGTCGAGCCCAGCTCCTAAATGATGCTTTAAGAACAACAAAAACAGAACAGAACAAAACAAAAAAACTCAAACCTGACAAAGAGCAGAAACTTACATACATTTAGGCCATTAATGCAGTTCTGGGACAGGAAGATTTCTGTTTAAGAAATCTGCATCTTTAATAATTTAGTTAATCTAATGTTCAGTGATTATCAAAGTTGGTTTACCATCATCACATCCAAAAAATTTCCCCTATTGCTAAGCCATCCACCGGCTTAGGGCATGCTATGGAGATCTGCCCTCAGAGCAGACTAGGGCAGCCAATCTTCATAGCTCACTTCTACCTTCTCTGCAGTGACTGCCAATTCACAACCCAATTAATATTACTTTTGCTGGAAACTTTGTATTATGACCCTTGTCTCCATTAGCAACTGGACAGATGCCATCAGTTGGCTTCTCATACAATTACTGGGCTCTAATGACTTGAATTTATTATCAGTCTCAGTACAGATGTCTGATCATTCTTCTGGGCCATTAGATTGTATGTGTATGCACATATACATGTAATTGCTTATGTAAATACACTTGCATGTGAATATGTGAATTGTTCATAGTATTGATATTTCTTGATCATTGCAGGTTGTAGCTCCTTTTCCCATGTCCAGAGCTGAATCAGAAGAAGGACTTGATGTTTTCCCATTGCTAGACAGGCAAATAATTAGTATTAGAAGTTTGAACAATATAACAAAGAAGACTTCCCAATTCTTTCAGATTGTCAACTCATTTTCCTTAGAACTTCAATTTATGCATTATCTTTGAAAAATCCCCACTTCTTCAAATATTTAATAATAATTCTTATGAATTGTCTTATTATCAGCATCATTTTACCAGACAAGAATTGACCTGGTCCCTCATTTATTATTTTTATAAGATAATCTTAAAAATTTTTGTGGCAAAAAAGCATCTCCAAACTTAGCTAGACATCAGTCAATCAACAAGCATTTATTAAGCACTTACACTGTGTCAATCACTGTGCTAAGTCCAATGTTGGTCCATATTTAAAGATTTTCCCAGCTTGCTAGGATCCCGCAGAAAGAGAGTTCTATTGTTATAGCTTTTGAGAGGCCAAGATAACATCCATATTATGATCCTAAGAGTCTGACTTTACCTTCTCTTGCTTTAAGATAATATAATTTACAAAATGCTTTCAGGTAATTTTGGGCAATCAATCCACGGGCATTTATTAATCCCTCACTATATTCCAGGCATTGGGCGAGGTGCTAAGGAGACAAAGAAAAAAATGAAACAGTTCCTGCCTTCAAAGATCTTGTTTTATCAGGGAACATATGTCTGTGTAAATATATAAAAAAGCCAGCTCTTCTGGCTCCCTTTTAAATTGCCTTTCTTTGTTTCACACATACATAGTCACATATATACACATAAATATACATATATGCATATGTGTATACATATACATTTATAATGTATATTTTACAAAATAAATATTATGGGAAGAGAGATATTTGAGTGTTTATATTAATTGACAGAATAAAATTATCAGTGTTATTGTATGTATGTTATTAATGAAGCAAGTGATGTTGTACTTTGTCCTCTTTAGACCACAATGGAAATAACTTGTTCACATCTAGGCTTTACCTTTTAGAAACTTTACCACCAGCCACATTACAAAATGGTCATGTTAATATAGATTTCATTGCTTTTCTAGCATGAGCTAGCAAGTTGAAAAGTGAATACCAGAATCCTTTGGATCAGACCTTCACTAGACATGAAGGCTTCTCCCTCTGCTTCCATTTCTCCTTTGTTCTAGATTTTGAAAAGGACCTACTGGGCAGAGCCAAGATGGTAGAGAACACACATGCTTTATTCTAAGGTCCTTGTCTACCCTCACTATTAATTACCAAATTCAGCCTCAGAAATAGTGCTTGACTGATAAAATCTACAAATACTGGGAGTACAACAAATTACCAGTTGAAGATAATCTGGAAGACCGCCAGAAAAGGTTTGTCCTGATTTGCTGGAGCAGGCCAGTGCAGAAAGGGAGGTAGAACGCAGAGGCTAGCACACTAAGCAGATGGGGACGGTCTCCAAGTGGGTGGAGATTTTGCAAGGAGGACACTATCACAGGTTGGCTGCTCTGCTTTGGTTGCAAAGCAGTAGATCAGCAGAGAAGTTACACAAACACCAAAGAACGAGTGTCATTCCAAAAAAATGCCAGAATCTAAGATGATCTGGCTACACCTACCCAGCACCGGAAGTGACTCAGCACAGTCCACAGCACAGCTGTGCAGCTGCATTCTGCAAAATGGGGCTTTTGCCTGAGGCAGCCACAAATCTGCACAGCAGGAGGGCTCTGTTTGGGGCAATAGAACTTCTGCAGAGTGCTTCCCAGGGCAGAGACACTTCCAGTGGGCAGAGCTCATCCTAGAGCAGCTGCTGATCTGCAAAGCGGGGCTCTTCCCAGGGCACTTCTGCAGCTCTGCTGCTCTAAGCAGCCCATTTGCAGGACAGCTACTGTCCATATATCTATTCCTGCTTTGCAGAGGAAGCTGATAACCTCCTTGTCCTGAAGGCAGATCCTAAGGACTTTTAAAAAAAATGAGTTAAAAAGCCAAGCCTATGCTAACTATCAATTGTAATGACCGCGTATTTAAAGTCAGCCGGAGTCAGGAATTCAGGTTAAGGGGAAAATCTTCAATATTTATTGAAGCGAAGAGGTGAATAAAGATTGCTATAGCAAATATAGGCAAGAAAGATTGCGATAGCAAATATAGGCAGTTGCGACAGGAAGCCAGCTAAGAGAGAGCGACGCGAGCCGAGGCAACCATGGAGGCAACTGTGTCGGCAACTGAGGCAATGGCCGTCCCAAAGGTCTCTCCTCCCCTTCCTTCTCCACTCCCCTGCCTCCACCCACCAAAATCGTCATTTCCTATACAACACATCAGGACTTGCACAAAGAGTGGGTGGGGGCCATTCTCTCTCCAAGCTTATCTATTAATAGAGTATGGTCCAATTACTATTTAGCCTCATGTGCTTGGGACCTCAGTGCATCAACTCAAGCCTCAGCCCATTATATCTCCCGCTTTCTTTTGTTTTAGAACACAGGTGATCATGCCATCCCTGACTCTTCAGGGAGGTCAGAGCCCCCAAGGGGAGGTGATCACACCCTCCCTGATTTCTCAGGAAAGGAGGTGAAAGCACCGAAAAGGAAGTGATCACGACCCCCCTGACTTCTCAGGAAGGGAGGTGAAAGCACTAAAAAGGAGATAATCACGCCCTCCCTGACATCTCAGGAAGGGAGATGAAAAGCACCAAAGGGAAGTGGGGGTTGCTAGCAGGTTTCTGGGCTCAAGGGTCTTATTATGCACAAACCCATCAGCATGGGAACACATAGCACATAGCAACAACGCAGAGACTATTAGTGATGACTCTCCCCACAGTCAGTGCAGGCTTGATGTGGTGTAACAAACATGAATTATGCACCCAAGTAACGGTATAACAAACAACATAAATCAACAGTATGATGTAAAAGATTGCCAGAAGTCCTAGAAGGAGAGTATGTAAACAGCAGTCACACATACACCTCTTCAGCAGCCAAGAGATAGTCCAAAACCAGTCTATTGTCCATTGCTTCACATATCAGGGAATCCAATGATCCCCCCAAGTTTTTGAAGTCCAGCAAAAGTCTTTTTATGTCTTAGGGAATCCAATGATTCCAGCAGATTTTGAAGTCCTGTAACAGTCTTATCATTTCTCAGAAAATCCAATGATTCCTGAGGGCTTTAAAGTCCTACAACAATCTTATGTCTCAGAGAATCCAATGATTTCTGAGGGTTTTGAAGTCCAATGATTTTCTATGTCCATGAGTCAAACGCCATAACTGCCACACTCTTTCAATGGTGAGCACAATCAGCAACAGAACCACCCGATGTTTCTTGGGTCTTCTCCTTCGTTTCAAGGGTCTGCTCCGTCTCTCTGCGATGGACAAGGCGAATACGGCTCGTTGGCACCCATCTGATTCCTTCTCCACCTGTAGAGATACAAGCAAACCCTCTCCCCCAAGCAGTTAGCCTATCTGGTCCCTTCCATTCACCACTTTCTGGGTCTCTCCACATCACCTGGCGATTATCTAAAGATAGTGGAGCTGCTCGCACTGGACATTGCCCTTCCAGTGGGTTATAAAACCTGTCTGCCGGAGCCAGTGCATCTTCGTCAAAAATCAAGAAGTTAATAGTATAAAGAGCTAGATTTAGAAGTTCTCTAGGGTTACCTGTGGCTCCCCCTTTCTTTTGTTTTTGGAGGAGCGTCTTAATGTCTCTGTTTCTCCTCTCTACTATTGCCTGTCCTTGAGGATTAAAAGGTATGCCAGTGGTGTGTAAAATCTTATACTGTGCACAAAAGTGTGCAAAATGTTTGGAGGTGTATGCAGGACCATTGTCTGTTTTTATTGCTTGTGGCACACCCATAATGGCAAATGCTTGCATGAGAAATTCAGTGACCACTCGGGCTGTCTCTTTTGCTGCTGGTATGGCAAAAGTGAATCCTGAAAAGGTGTCTACCACAACATGGATAAAAGACAGACGACCGAAAGATTTATAATGGGTCACATCCATTTGCCAGATTTCATTGGGTCTCAAACCACGAGGGTTCTTCCCTGGAGGCAGTGTAGGAGCATGGAAAGGAAGGCAAGCTGTACAGCTTTTTACTATGCTCCTAGCTTCCTCTTTTGTAATCCCAAATTGTAAACGCAAAGCTCGAGCAGCCTGATGGTACTTAGAATGGGATTCCTGGGCCTCCTGAAATAAAGGTGTACTGGCTAACATAGTTAAAAGGCTATCTGCCTTTGAATTCCCATCAAAAATAGGGCCTGGGAGTCCACTATGTGAGTGGACATGCAAGATATAAATCTTACCTGGATGTTTTCTCACTTGCTCCTGAAGTTCCTTAAAGAGCTGATATATATTAGAAGCTGCAAATTTTATTTGGGCTGTGGCAATTCTTTGTACCACACCTACTGAATAGGCTGAATCAGATATTATATTTATGTCTCCTGGGTAATAAGTGAGAGCTAACATGATTGCATACAATTCATTCTGCTGAGTGGACTGAAAAGGAGTTCTGACTACTCTCTTTATGGTTAAATCATGAGAGTATACAGCACAAATATTGTGTTTGGATGCATCTGTAAAGATAGTTGGTCCTTTAAGGGGAACTTTAGAAACTTTTTCTTCAAGAATCCATCGCCAATTATGTAAAAGTCTGGTTATCTTTAATGGAGACCCATGTATAAAATTAGGAGCCATGGCTAATAAAATTTGCCACTCTGGGATGGTCTCACAACACACATTAATTTGTGTATTGGTGTAAAAGGTGTATATCTTATCAGGTCTTGTCCCAGATAATTGTACTGCTCGCTTAATGGCCTTTAACAAAATTCTAGCCACAAGCACTGGGTAAGGAGTAAGGCTTTGTTCTGGTTGTGCCGGGAGGTTCACCCACTCTATCACACTGTCTCCTTGATGAAGGACTGCTGTGGGTGCCTCTTGTGTGGCAAAAACTGTTATTTCCAAGGGCTTTTGAGTGATTCTCTCAACCACATTGGATAAAGCCAGTTCAACTTCTCTCAAAGCCTCTTGAGCTTCTTTTGTAAGCTGGCGTGGTGAATTTAAAGCACTGTCTCCCCTTAAAATATCATATAATGGTTGTAACTGATAGGTAGTCAAGCCTAACACTGGTCACATCCATTGGATATCTCCTATCAATTTCTGAAAATCATTTAAGGTGTTTAGCTTCTCTGTTCTTAAGGACAGTTTTTGTACTGTAAGCACCTTAGGGTATACTTCATATCCTAAATATTGAAAAGGAGCATGTCTTTGAATTTTCTCTTCAGCTATGTATAATTTGTAGTATCTTAGTGTTTCTATGGTCTTTTGCAGACATGCTTCTAGCATTTGTTCCTCAGGTGCACATCCCAATATATCATCCATATAATGTAATAGTATTACTTTTGGAAATGCTTTTCTTATTGGAGCAAGAGCAGCAGCAACATACATTTGACACATAGTGGGGCTGTTTTTCATTCCCTGTGGCAAAACTGTCCATTCATATCTTTTATAAGGCTCAGCTAAGTTAACGCTGGGCACTGAAAAGGCAAATCTTTTCATATCCTCCTTATCCAGAGGGATAGAATAGAAACAATCCTTAATATCGATGACCCAAAGAGGCCACTCTCTAGGCAATTGAGTAGGAGATGGAAGTCCAGGCTGAAGAGTTCCCATAGTTTCCATCTGTTCATTTACTTTTCTTAAATCAGTGAGCATCCTCCATTTTCCTGATTTCTTTTTTACAACGAACACTGGGGAATTCCAAGGACTTAGAGAAGGTTGTAAATGTCCTTGTTCAAGCTGTTCCTGTACTATATCTAATAAGGCCTGAATTTTATCGCTACCCAAGGGCCACTGTTCTATCCACACTGGTGTATCAGTTTTCCATTGGATAGGAACAGGTGAAAGTGTTGGCAGGCCTTCAACAGCAGCCCTGCTTAAAAAACCGAAGTACTCATTTTTAACCCTAATTGTTGTAAAACATCTCTTCCCCACAGATTGATGGGGAGTTTTTCAACTATAAAAGGAGTAAAAACTCCTGTTTTGCCTTCAAAAGTCCATCTCATAGGGGCAGCACTAACTTCAGCTGCTATTGATCCTCCTACTCCAGACATATAGGTGTCTGCTTTAATCTTTGGCCAGTGACTGGGCCAATTGGCACCTCTAATAACTGTATGATCTGCACCTGTGTCTACCAATCCTTCCAATGGTAGGCCATTTATATAGATCGTGAGCATAGGTCGGTCAGCCGTTACAGCTGCTGTCCAGTAAATTCCTGGATTTTGTGGTCTGGAGTCAGAACCTGGGTGACTATCACCAGGTTGCTTATTAGGATTCTGTATGAGTAAACCTGATGCTACTACGTCTCCTGGGTGATAAGTCACACATTGTCTACCTGTATTAGTGACTGGGATATTATCTACACATTCCCCAGTTTCCCACATCAGTGTGTGGATGGACACTGTTTTGTACATACAAGGAGGTGAAATGGTCAAGCCTACTGTGCCTGGAGGTAAGGGATCCATAGGCTGGAGAGGAACAGATTTCACCTTTCCAGGGGGTATCTCAGTTGTCCCAGCTGCATACAGCTCTATTCTCCCCAATTGTAATTCCCTTCTGCCATCAGGTTGCTTCCTGGCTGGTTGACTGTGTAATCCCCTTCTCCCATCATATGGCTTTCTGGCTGATTGGTCATGTCTGGATACTGGACTTCTAGGCCCTCCCTGGGTGCACCATTGGCTGCCATCATGCCCCAAGTGTTTTTTGCCTTGGGCCCTGGGGCTGGGCCCCTCATCCCGTTTCCCTGAATCTGTCTGCATTCTGAGGCCCAATGGAAGCCTCTGTTGCATTTTGGACATGGGGTTTGGGGTCTTGTTCTCCCACCTTGTTTTCCCATTCTATCTCTATACCAACATTGAGCTTTCAGATGCCCTACTTTTCCACACTGAAAGCATCTACGAGTCTCTCTGGAAGTCCCTTGCCAAGAGGGATTCTGTCTTCCCATGTTTGAATTTTGGGAAGTCTGCACCATAGCCTGGGTATAAAAGGCACCTGTGTCCACTGTGGCACAGCGTCTTATGATCTCCTCTAAAGGAGCATCCCTGCGCAGTCCTAGTATAATTCTTCTGCAAACCTCATTAGCATTTTCCTTAGCAAGTTGCCTTATCAAAACGTCTGTTATTGGATTTTCTCCATTTGTTCTTGTGATAGCTGTCTGCAAACGTCCCACAAAGTCAGCAAAGGGTTCATTTGGCCCTTGTGTTATTTTTGTGAAGGCCCCCCTCTTGTCGTCTTTACTGTGGAGGGAAGCCCACGCTTTGATAGCATTAACAGCAATTTGCTCATATGCTGCTACAGAATAATTAATTTGTGCTGCGACATTTGCATAAGGACCTGTACCTGTAAGTAGGTCATAGGTGATTGCAGCATGAACTCCACTTTGACTATTTTGTTGGGCTTGTATCCTACAGAGCTCACTATATTCAGAAAGCCACAAGTAGTTTTGTCCAGGTTCTAGGCATATCTTTGCTATAGATTTCCAGTCATCAGGGGTCAAGATTTCAAAAGACAAATTTTGTAATAGCATCTTAACATAAGCTGATGTAGCCCCATAAAGAGTGCAAGCTTTTTTCAGGTCTTTGAGGATATCTATATCAAAAGGAGAGTATCTTCTACTTTCTTGACCTGAAGAATCAAACTGCTGAATAACTGGAAAAATGTGGTGTTGGATTTCCAATACATTTCTCCCTTCTTCTTTGGCCTTAATTAGTGCCTTTTGCAATCTACTCAAAGGAGCAGCTGGACGCTGTGGGGGAGGGGCTGGATGCTGGGGGGGAGGTGCTGGTGCTGTCACTGCCCCCCCCACTACCCCTCCTCCCTCCATCCCAGAGGGTGGAGTTGATGGAGGAGAGTCAATTACCTGCTCCTCAGGTGGGGCTAAAGCTGCCTCAGATTCACCCCGCCCTTGAGCCTCACTTAAGTCTTCATGCCCTGTGGGGATAAGGCCATTAATCTGTTCTTTGTCTTCCTCCTTTACCTCAGGCTTCCGCATTTGGCCATTCTTAGAGTTTTTTCCTTTTCTCCTAAAACTAGTACGGTATTTTAAGGCCATCTGTATCGTATTGTATAAATAGAATGCCTCGAAGGGAACTGACTGAGGGTTGTCAATGTTATAATCAGAGATCTGTTGACCAACCAATGCCCAGTTACCCAGAGAGATTTGCTCTTCCTCTAAGAACCCAGGGGAGGTAAGTTTTAATGTACTCAAAAGTTTAGCTGCGTGTTCCCAAGATACAACTAGCCCTTCCTCTTCTATCAGGTCACGCAGGCTTTTTATAACACCACTCCTGGGTGGGGCAGGGGTTGGGGGGTTTGGGGTGGGGGATGGAGAATCTTTACCTAGGATCTGTCCCATTTCAGCCAAAAAGTTACTGCTTTCGTCTTTAAGAAAATAAGTTCCCTGTTTGTCTTATACTCACCTAAGTTCCTGGTCACTGGAGACTTCTTCAGTGAAAGTAGGGTCCTTGGTTCCCACGCTTGGGCGCCAAATGTAATGACCGCGTATTTAAAGTCAGCCGGAGTCAGGAATTCAGGTTAAGGGGAAAATCTTCAATATTTATTGAAGCGAAGAGGTGAATAAAGATTGCTATAGCAAATATAGGCAAGAAAGATTGCGATAGCAAATATAGGCAGTTGCGACAGGAAGCCAGCTAAGAGAGAGCGACGCGAGCCGAGGCAACCATGGAGGCAACTGTGTCGGCAACTGAGGCAATGGCCGTCCCAAAGGTCTCTCCTCCCCTTCCTTCTCCACTCCCCTGCCTCCACCCACCAAAATCGTCATTTCCTATACAACACATCAGGACTTGCACAAAGAGTGGGTGGGGGCCATTCTCTCTCCAAGCTTATCTATTAATAGAGTATGGTCCAATTACTATTTAGCCTCATGTGCTTGGGACCTCAGTGCATCAACTCAAGCCTCAGCCCATTACAATCAATAGCTTCTATACAGAAAGAAAACAGATTTTCAACCCCAAGAGACTGATAGCAGACAGTCTCCAGACAAAACCCCAAAGGGGTATGTAACCTGGTCCCCATCACACAAAGGTCTCCTAGAAGAAATTATAAAAAAATCTTAAAAGAGAGCTAGAAGAAATATAGGGAAAGGAAAGAGAAGCTATGCAAGAGAGTACAGAAAAGGCATATAATTCACTTAAAGAAAAATTTGATAAAGTGGAAAAAGAAAACAACTTTTTGAAATGTGAACTGGAAAAGATAAATAATTCCCAGGGAAACAGAATTTGTGAACTGGAAAAGATAAAGAACTCCCAGGAAAGTAGGATTTGTGAATTGGAAAAAGAAAATAACTCAGTAAAAAGAAAAATGAGTGAAATGGAAAAAATTCTATAGAGCAAAACAATTCATTTAAAAACTTAATTGGACATATGCAAAAAGAAGTAAAAAAAAAGTGAATGAAGAAAATAACTCATTAAAAATCAGAACTGAATAAATAGAAATGAATTATCCATTGATACATCAAGAATCAGTCAAGCAAAACAAAAAAAGAAAGAAAGAAAGAAAGAAAGAAAGAAAAGAAAAGAAAAAAGAAAAATAGAAAAAATGTTAACTATCTACTTGGAAAAACAACAGACATGGAAAACAGATCTAGGAGAGAGAATCTAAGGATTATTGAACTTCCTGAAAATTATGATGAAAAAAAGACCCTAGATACTATTTTACAGGAAATCATCAAAGAGAACTGCCCAGATGTAATAGAATCAGAAGCTAAAATAGGCATTGAAAGAATTCATCGAATACCTTCTGAAAAAGATCCTAAAATAAAAACTCTAAGGAATATTGTGGCTAAATTTTAAAACTATTGGACTAAGGAAAAAATATTACAAACATCCAGAAAAAAATAATTCAAATACCAAGGAGCCACAATAAGGATCATTCAGGATCTAGCTTCTTCCATATAAAAGGATCGAAGGGCCTGGAATCTGATATTCCAAAATGCAAAAGAACTTGGAATGCAGCCAAGAATAAACTACCCAATTAAGCTGAGCATTTTCTTCCAGGGAAGAAGATGGACATTTAATGAAACAGGTGAATTCCATTTATTTCTAATGAAAAAGCCAAAGCCAAACCAAAAAAAAAATTTGACCTTCAAATATAGGACTCAAGAGAAGCAGAAAAAGGTAAAAAGAACTCTTGAGAATTGCATTTCTGTTATGGACATACATAAATAGTGCATGTATAATTTGATTTTACTGATATGACATAAAAAAGGAAAGTAGAAATGGAAAGGGGATAGTATCAGATAGTATCATTCCTAGATGCTTTTCCCAAATGTCTCCAGCTTCTGCAAAGCATTCACAGCATGATTAATAGATACCTCCCAAATCAAGAGAACCTGCTGAATATCCACATTCATTGCTAGATATTACCCTTTCTTGGTCACTCAGTCCAAACACAAATTGAACAAATATTCAATGCACTTTTAGGATCATACATACTTTGATATTAGCAGGCATATATTCTCAACTTGGCCAAAGGGTCAGAAACCCTAGGCCCAATATAACAACAACAAAAAAATTAAATAGGAAAATGTGCCCAAATATAATATATACATAACTTTGGTCGTGGTCCCAGACAACATCCACACAAAATTCTTGTTGGGTTTAAGAGTTTTTAATGCCTATTTTTATTCTTACCCAAGGATTTCACTTTAAAATATCAGTGTTTGGTTCATGTTTTTCCTGAAAATAGTCCCTAGTTCCCTTGAAAGCATGCAGGCTAAAAAGATATCAGGTACAGAACAGATTTCATTTAATCTAATAGTTTACATAATAAAATTATGTCTGAAAAGTAAGAAAAAAAATCTTCTCTTTCAGTATAGTATCAAGTAAAACTTCCCCTTTGGTGGTTACTACCTGATATAGAGGAATACCCATAATTCACAAAACCCAAGAAGGAATCAGTCCAGATTGTTTTTTTATGTATGTGGATCAATATCATGTCAGTCATTTCCTTCTGACTCTTCATGCATGGTACGAACTCTACACTTTTTTCTATATAAGTAAGACTTGGAATCTGTCTCAATTTGTAAGAGACTCTATATAGGCTGGTACTCCCTAGCATGGTATAGTGGAGGATGTTAAGATTTGGAGTCAGAAAGACCTGGGTTTGAGACATTTAATAACTGTATGACCGTGAGCAAGTCAATTAACTCCTCAGTTTCAGTTTCCTCATCTGCAAAATTCAAGGACTAATGATGTCTGAGCTCCTTTCCAGATCTGAATCTATTATTTTTTTTATGTAACCAACAAACAGTGAGCACAGAGTGATTTTGTATTCTTTATATCTTTCTCAAAATTGGTGTTTAAAAAATGAAACTTTTGTAGCCTCATTTCTAAAATATATAGAAAATTGACTCAAATTTATAAGACTACAAGCCATTTCTCAATTGATAAATGGTCAAAAGGTATGAACAGCAACTTTCAGATGAAAAAATTAAAACCATTTCTAGTCATTTGAAAAAAAAATGCTCTAAATCACCATTGATTAGAGAAATGCACATTAAGACAAGTCTGAGGTACCGCTTCATACCTCTCAGATTGGCTAAAATGGTAGAAAAAGATAATGATTAATGTGGGAGGAGATGTGAGAAAACTGGGATACTGATACATTATTGGTGAAGTTGTTAAATGAACCTGGAGAGCAATTTGAAACTTTGCCCAAAAGGCTATAAACTGTGCATACCTTTTGATCCAGTAGTGTGTCTTTACTGGGTCTGTATCCCAAAGAGTTCATAAAAGAGGGAAAAGGATCCACATGTGCAAAAATATTTGTAACAGTCAATTTGTAGTGGCAAGAAGTAGCAGGAAATTGAGTGGATGTTCATCAATTGAAGAATAACTGAATAAGTTATGATACATGAATGTAATAGAATATTATTGTTTTATAAGAGATGATCAGCAGGATGATTTCAGAAAAGCCTGAAAAGAATTAGATGAACTGATGCTAAGTGAAGTGAGTAGAACCATGAGAACATTGTACACAGCAACAAGAGTATGTGATGATCTTCCAAAAAACGAAAAAAAAAAGAAGGACAAACATTTATGGGACAGTTAAGTGACTCAGTGGATAGAGAGAGCACCAGCTCTCAAGTCAGGAGGACTTTAATTCAAAACTGACTGCAGACACTTACTAGCTGTGTGACTCTGGGCAAGTCACTTAATCCTGATTGTATCTAAAAAATAAAAAAATAAAAAGATTACGTGATGATCAATTATGTGATAAACTTGGTTCTTTTCAACAATGAAGTGATTTAAGGCAATTCCAATAGACTTAGGATAGGAAGTGCCATTTGCATCCAGAGAGAGAACTATGGAAACTGAATGTGGATGTAAGCATACTATTTTCACCTTTTATTGTTGTTGTCATTTGCTTTTTCTTGCTTATGTTTTTTTTTATCTTCCTTTTGATCTGATTTTTCTTATGCAGCACAACAAATATGGAAATATGTTTAAAAAATTGAATGTTTAACATAGTTGATTGCTTGCTGTCCAGAGAAGAGGTGGGGGGAAAGAAGGAGAAAAAATTGGAACAAAAGGTTTTACAAAGGTGAATGTTGAAAATTATCTTTACATATATTTGGAAAAATAAAAATACTATTTAAAAAATGAGCCTTTATTTTAGAAAGAAACTTGGAGTTATTAAAAGAAGTACCAGTTTTCTAAAGGCATTTGAGCCTATATTCCTCATTCTGGGATCAATTCCTTATCCATTTGCCACGTATGTCTCAGATATATGTTCTGATGAGCCAATATTTGTGGGGTATGTATCCAACCACACATTCTCATCTGGACCACAGACATTCTTCATCTTCTCTGACACTGTTGCTATAAAAGGGCTCCCTTGTATTTTCTCCCTCTCTTCTCATGAAGATCCTTTTTCTTTGGGACCATTTCTTTTGTCTGTTTAATGTTTTGTCAGTCTGCCAACATACAGACAGATGAAACAAGCTTTTAAACTTTCTCTTTAGTTTTGGGAAACTCAATTTAAATGTTTCTTCATTTCTTCTGGAATAGGAATAACCCTAGAGTGTTGACTTTGACAGGGTAGGAAGTGATCACCTGTTTTTCCTTTATTTTTAAGCATTGACAGTCTGTATTGTCTACTTTCCCTCCTTAATGTCTTCCTTCCTTTTCCTTGGTATTCATTCTAAAACACCAAGAATGAAATTATGTAAACTTCCATATGTCAGTCTACCTGCACTTGTGGCAACTTTCTTTAGTTTTTGATATATTCACTTCTGTTTACTAAAGAACAATGTACCCAAATTATGCAGAAATGAGTGGTAATTTTTCATTTCTCTTATTATTCATTATTCATTAAATAGATAAATATATTTAATTCTTTAGATCATCAGATGTACTTGTGATAATGAGCCAAATGTTTTTTGACAAGGAGCTAAGATGTAAACATTACACATTACATTTACAAAATGTAAAATGATTGGCAAATATTCACAAGGTGGCATTTACATTTGGAATTCCCTTTTTGATTTGGGCCTTAAGAACTATTAGGCATAGGGAGAAGAGTCAGGTACTTATGATAACCTTAGTCTGACTGGTTGGAGACATACTGAAAGCTTCTACTACCTCCAGTCCAGGAGAAACCAGTTTTGCTTTTAATCCTGTCTGTCCTGCTGAGGATAAAGCCTATTTTTCTTAAGAGGAATTTCCAATGGCAGAAAAAAAGAAAATAAATAACCAGAAAAAAAGATACAGAAAGAAAGGAAGGAAAATGTTTTCTGGTTTCTATTGGAAAAGATTCAAAAGAGAAATATGGAAATACAACATAATATATATATTGTGTATGTGAATATATATATATGATATATAAATACTATATATGTTAGATAATAGGTATGTACATATATTGATATTATATAGAGATATAGAGAATTTACCCATATCTCATATAGCTACAGACAATATTTTCTATAATGATATATATAAATAATCTAATATGTATATAATATTATATAGACATAAACAATATAATAGATATATAATGATATATATAGATCTAAATAGTAAAATAAAATATTACAGATAGACAATATAATATGTATATATTATGAAATATATAGATAATATATGTATATGATTAATGGCAATTTATATAAATATAGATAATATAAGATATAATGATATATAGAGACAATATAACATATATAATGACATATATAGATAATACAAGTCAGTGTATAATGCCATTATATAGGTATAGGCAGTATGTTTTATATATAATTATACCATAAATAATATTATATTATATATAGATATCATCATCATGATATCATGGTGCATCACCATACATTTGTAGTGTCCACAGTCTAGTAAGCCATCTTGGCAGATGGGATAAACCAGGTTAAAGGTAACTGACAGGTCCCAAATCTATTGGTGAGTTATAGGGTTGTTTATCCCAAACATGTGAAGACTTCCTCCAGTAGAATGGGCTGATGAGAACAATCTGTTCCAATGGCTATGAAAGTGGCTGAAGCAGGCTCTGTGGAGCTTAGTTAGACATCAAGTTGGAAGACATCAAGTTCATTCATTGTATCCTAGACCATCACCAGTCACTTTGACATTGCTCCTGCCGATGGTTTTGATGACTCTAGAGGTGCAACTCAGCCTTATTTAACTCAATTTCAAGTCAAGACATCACCCTGTGATATCACTGGTTCTCAGAAATGAAGGAAAAACAATACTAGACAATGTAGTACCAAGGGAAGGTGGCAGTATTTGGGGGGGGGGGAGTAGTATGGAACTAGGAGTAAGGGAGAGCTGGGTTTTAGGCAGGATTCTACTTCTAACTAGCTATAAGCACTAAACTCACTGAATGATTAAATTTATCTACAAGAAGGAAGAAAATAACTAGCTATATGACCTGAGAGGACTGAGTTAAGAATAAAAAATGAGAAAATTGATGTTTTCTCATGCTTTAAAGTACAAAAGTATCATAGAGTGCTTTAAGTTACTGATATCTTCTGTCAGTGGTTACACTGAAGCATTATGCTTAGGGCCATCTTATTAAAAAAAAAAAGAAATAGATATGGTCTGTGTTAAAAAAGAGAAATTGGTATAACCTTATGAGTAAGATATTTTACAAACTAGACTGAATGATAAATTCTCTCTTGAAGCTAAAATTCAGTGCAACTCAATCAAAATTTATTAATTATCCATTACATGAAGAGGCAGCAGTGTGGATGGTAAAGAGCTGCCCTTGAAATCAGCAAGATGTAGGTTTAAGCCCTTGCCTTGATTCATACTAACTGTGTGAACATGGAGAATCCATTTAATTTCTCAGTGCATCGGGCAATGCAACTCAACAAATATATTTATTAAATACCTATTATAAGCCCAGTACTGTATAAGAAACAAGAGAGAATCTATGAACTCAAAAAAGTTTATATTCTATATAGCATATGTATAGATGAGTGAATATCAAATATAGACAAAAGTGATACAAAATAATTATAGGTTTATAAGGAGAGATGTTCTAAATTTGGGAAAGGTGTTATAAAAGGTAGTACCTGAGTTTTTGTTGTTGCCATTGTTCAATGGTGCTGGACTCTTAGTGAGCTCCTTTTGGGGTTTTCTTGGCAAAGACATTGTAGTGGTTTGCCATTTCCTTCTCCAGTTCATTTTACAGATGAGTAAACTGAGGCAAACAGAGTTAAGTGACTTGCCCAGGATCCACCTGAAGGAAGAACATCTGAGGCACTAGGGACAGAGTCAGAAAATAGAATGATGAGTTTAGGGATCAGCAGGCTAGCTAAATGGCTAGAACACACAATATGATGGAAAATAGTATATACGCAGCTGAGAAAGGTTTATAAGACTCTAAGACATAGATGTTACTGATCTACATTTGTGAGGTGAGTTTCCATACCTCACAAGAATACTTGATATTGTTAAAATCACAAGGCTGAATTTACCCATTTCTCCTACCTAATATACAAGCTAAGCAGATAATTTAGCTAATTATCATCCCAGAAAATGATCAGGTCTATGAGAAAATAGTACCTATTTTTCTCAGGGTAGGATATGTTCTTGGTTGTGTCTGGGTGAGATGCATAGTACTGTTTGAAACAATTGCTTCCATCTTGTGGAGCAGAGGAATACCACATTGGAATGGCTATCTAAAAATTCTGAGGTTTCTAAACAGGATACAAATCAGGGAGCTGAAAGATTTGAAGTAATAGCAGAATCAAAACCAGATTCAACAAGTCCCATGAGGACTCCTGTGACCTTGAGGGTAGTTTGTCGCAGCCTAATTGTACCCACCATACAGTTTTTCTTTGGGCTATCTGCAATTTTTATTCTCTAGATAGAATAGTGTTCCATGTTCCAACTGTACTACATTAGGGTAAAATATTAAGAGAATAATTTTTTGAGTCAGCAAGAAGACTGGCATATTTGGAAGTGCCATGAAATTTCCCAAATGTCATCTTGTCTGCTTCTTTCTTTTTATTCAATTCTAGGTCCAGATCATTATTTATCTGTAATGCCTGTCCAAGATGTGTATGTACATATATATATATATATATATATATGTATGTATACTGATAGATTAATTCACTGAGTTTCCCTTATGACTGCATACCATATCTGAGCAATAGGCATTCTTCATCCACTTAGTTTATCCTGTGACAATTGATAAGCCAGTAACTTTTGAGTATCCATGGCTGTCGGTAAGGAGACTTTTTATTTCTAGGGGATTTTATACAGTCATCACAATGGTTTTTTGTTTGTTTGTTTTTTGTTTTGTTTGTTTGTTTTTTGCAGAAAGGAGCATCTGAGGAAACTTTTGACTTACAGAGAATTCCTCTTCCAGAGAGATTCTATACAGAATCCTGCCTCTGAAATTGGACAAACCCCATTATTGAGGCAAAAAGAAGTTCTGAACATATGAATCTATATATTTTTCTTCATTTTCTCAATATTTTGTTCATTCAAAAAATTAGCCTCGTGATTACGTCGATCACAGAGACATGTGTAATCATTTTTCTCTCCCTTCCTGTCTCCTTTCTTTTCCTCATTAGGAAAGCAAACAATTTGGCACACATGTATAGTCATGTGAAACACATTTCTATGTAAGTCATGCTGTGAAAGAAAACACAGATAAAAAACGTCAAGAGAAATAAAGAATAAGTATATTCTATCTGCATTCAGGATCCACCAGTTCTTTCTCTGGGAATGGACAATCCTAAGTCCCTCACAATGAGACAAGTATAAGCTTGACATACTCCATTGGATACATTTCAAAGGAGAGACTTTATGGTAGAGGTTTTTGCTCTATTGAGTCAAATGCATTTTTTTGGCATGGGGTTGGGGAGCATTGTTAATTAACAGATCATAAACAGAGGGGGATCTTGTAATCTTGAAAACTCTCATAAGTATGTGACTGATGATATGATCTGCTATAGAAAATCTACAGAAATAGATTCTTTTTTTTTTTTTTTTTTTGCTGAGGCAATTGGAGTTAAGTGACTTGTCCAGTGTTAGGGAAAGTATTAAATGTCTTAGGTCAAATTTGATTTCAGGGTTGGTGCTCTATCTACTGTGATATCTAGCTGTTCCCATTCTTTTTAATATTTCATTTCCACTATAAAGTTATTTATTTTCCTTCCCTCCCATTGAAAAAGTCGTTCTTTTCTCTCCATTTCACCTTCTTTCCTCCACTAACTGAAAAAAAAAAGACAAAAGAAACCCTTTGTGACAAATACGTATTATGCATCAAAGTAAACTATTTCAAAACTGTATAGCTCTTTCTTCCCCCTTGTACTGACCATCTCTCTGTTGGTGCAGAAGAAAAGCACTGAGCTGGAGTCAGGAAGTTTTTGGTTCAAATTTGGCTTCATACATTAGCTATGAGAAAAAAATCAATTAATTAAATCAATTAATAAAGAAAGAGTCTGTGCTTCATTTTCCTAAACTGTAAAATGTGGAACATAATAACAACTACTTCACAGGCTTCTTATGAGCATAAAATGAGATTTATATATATATATATATATATATATATATATAGAGAGAGAGAGAGAGAGAGAGAGAGAGAGAGAGAGAGAGAGAGAGAGAGAGAGAGTGCATAGTACCTGGCACATAGTATGTACTTAATCAGTGCTTGTCCTCTTCTCTTTCTCTGAAATCATGGTTAATCTACTAGTTTATCATTTACTAAGTCTTTCAAAGCGGTTTGTTTTAAAATGTTGTTATTGTTGATGTAGGAATTGTTCTTTTGGGAACTATGTCCATAGAATCGTTAAGTTGTACATACCCTACAGTCTAGTGATATAATCCTTTTGATATTTCCATCAATATACCATTGATATGGTCATGGGTTTTTTTAATAAAAATTTTCTAGAGATGAAAGAGTAGCATTTCATCCTGGAGTTTCTAGGAACCTGTTTGAGGGTAAAAATAGTATCTGTAATGTTTTCTGTTCACATGCCCTATCTTCTCTTTAAGATATCTTGAAAATTGATCCCCAAATGTCTTCAAAATCATATTGCCTGTGACAGGGATTTCTTCTACAGTTTGGCTAGGTCTAACAACTCTTCTCAGCTTTATTTTTCTAAGTAGCATGTCTACTCTCTCATATATCTGGTGTTAAAAGTGGTGATTCCATTATCATCAAATAATTAATCAGTGAACAAACATTTATTGAACATCTATTATGTGAAGAGCATGATACAAGATGCTGCAAATATATATATACAATGTAAGAAATCATCCCTTCTTGCAAGAATCTTATATTCTATTGGGGAAGACTATACATATTACATATAAATATACTGTATACATATATAATATAAATATAAAATGAATTGATATAAATAAAAGTAGTTAAATACAAAAGAGTTTGAGGATGAGGGCAGTAGTAGCTGGAGAGATAAGGAAAGTTTTCCTGCAGAAGGAGATGCCTCAGCTGCATCTTAAAGAAGGATTGTATGAGGTAGACATGAGGAATGAGTGCATTCTAGGAATGGGGAATGACTAATGTAAGAGCAAGGAAACAGGAGATAGAGTGCCAAGTGTGAGGAGTAGAATAAAAAAAAAGGCCAATTTGGCTGAATCATGCATATGGAAGGGAATGATATATACTGTCTGGATATATTAGTTGGGTCCTGATTATGGGTCAGATTATGAAGTGGTTTAAAGTCTTAAAAAGATGAGTTTTTATATTTTATCTTAGAGATTGGAATTGCACGGTATGATCTATGCTTAAGAAAAACTTCTTTGCTGCTAATGTATAGGATGTAATGTATAGGATGAATTGTAGTAGCGAGAGATTTGGAGAAGAGACCAATTAGGAGGCTTTTTTGGTAATCTAAATGAGAATTGATGAGACCTTGAACTACAGTTGTAGCTTCTTCAGTAAAGAGAAAGGGTCAAATGTGAAAAATGTTGTAGAGATAAAAATAGCAAGGAAAGGAAACTAATTTTATATGTGGGGTAGAAGAGAATGAGGAGACCAAGATGATGATAAGGTTATGAACGTAAGATACTGGAAGGATGATGGTGTCTTGAACAGAAATAAGGAAGTTTGGGAAAGGGAAAGATTAGGAGGATGATAATGAATTCAGTTTTGGAAATATTGAGCTTGAAATGTCTCTGTGTCATTCCATTTGAAATGCCCAATAAAAACTGATGATGCTGTATTGTAATTCATGGGCAAAAAAGTCTGGAAGTCATCTGCATACAGATGATGAGAATTGATTATTAAAGTGATTCTGGCTAATGTTTTCCATTTTAAAATCTCTTTGGTAATGTCCCTTCTAATTTGATTTATAAATTCCTTGGAACAACTTTAGTTGTGTTAAAAGGCAAGTTTTAAGCATCTCTCTTTTGCTTTACCTTTTTTTGAGGTAATGCTAGTTGTATTCTTCTGCCATCCTCCTTATAAGACTGTTATAAATGAACTTGAATTCTATATTGGGGTTGCTTCTTAGCTGTCTTATTTTTCTGCCTGATAATTTCTGTGCTTTTTTGGTCCTCCTTGGTGGGATGAACATATTTATCAGTTAAACTCTTTAGAAAATTGTGATAATCACAACCAAATTTTTACGTTTATTCTTTTCTCATTCAAAAAATAAAATGGATCATTTACATATATCATAGTGTCTTCAAATTTCCTTTCATTTACCCTTTCATTTAATATAGGATTGATTTTGACCATTGCCTCAACCATTTGCTGATCTGACTATATATGCTCAGATGATTATGAAAGGACTCACTTCAATAGCAAGCATTTAGAAAGATTTTTTTGTGTTCGCTATGTCCAGTTTCTTCTGACAGTTTCAAGTGGAAGAGTTTAGGTTTAATATGTCTATGTGTATACACACACACACACACACACACACACACACACACATATATATATATATATATGTATGTATCTATACACCATATACATAGAGAGAGATATATATATAAATTATATTTATTATATAATATATAGATGTAGATGGATACAGATGTATGATAGTGCCTTGGAAAGAAGGAAGTGTTGAGATAACTTCTATCTATCTATCTATCTAGATATAAATATAACTATAATGTATGTGTGTGTGTATGTGTGTCTGTCTGTCTGTGTGGTAGCTTAGACATAAATAGGGAAGTATTGTTATAGATTCTATGTATTTACATATTTCCTGATAATATGTGTCTAATTCATGTCTGTCTTAGAATGGAAGTCCATAGAGAACAGGAATAGTTAAGTCGAAGTTTATCCAGATTCATTCAATCAGATAACAATGGTTATCTCTTTCTTACAGAATTTCATTTTGCCCTGCATTTTAAGCCTAAATACAGTAAAAAAAGAAAAAAAAATCCTCTTCTTCAGTGTTTAACATTTCATAAATAAGACAATATCATTAAAAATCAAGATCCCATTTGGAAAAATAAAAACAAGCCAGTGGATGTAAATGAGAAAGATTTTGGTTTTAATTTGAATAAGGTTATAAGCCAGTTTTCAGTCTAAGCTTTATTTAATCTGATTAACAGATCTGTTCACTTTTATTCCCTCTCTCAACAACCTTTGGTAGTTCTCTATTGCTTGTGAAATAAGATACAAACTGCTTGTTATTTAGCATTCAAAGCAATTCACAAAAAAAAGAAATCATTTAAAGTTTGATTTCAAAGGACTTTTCCAGTGTTTTTTCACACTCCTCCTCTTCATGCATTTTATATTCTGATCAAAGTGGACTATTGTTCCTTAGTGTCATCCTACACTTTTCCTGAATTTGGTATAATTCTCCATAATTAAAGAAAGGATGTGTCAATTTCTTACATCTCAACATGTTGAAATCCTCTTCTCTTTGAAGTGACCATCTTTTCCCTCCCAAATCTCTCCTCCCCCTGGCAGACATAGACCTTCATTTATTCATTCTTTCCTGTTCATGTTCTAATTTAAATGGCAATTATTTGCATAAATACTTTATGTGATTTATTGGATCATGTGGTCCTTGAGGTCAAGAAACATATGAAGTGGCTTTTTGTTTGTTTTGATCTGTGTGTTTTTAGCACCTAGCACAATGTCTTGTACTTTCTAGTAGTTTGTCTAATACTTATTGAATATGTTGTTCAGTACAAAGTGAACACAGCCTTCCTTCTATCCTTGATGAGACACAGCTAGTTGGATGTGTTAATAGAGAAGACCATTGCTGGGACAGCAGAAGGGGCCCTTGCACAGAAGCGGGACCCATGGAAATCCTTCCCCTGAGTCTTATAGCCTCAGAAATGAAACATTCACACACTACATCCATATCTAGGGAGTTATTTCCATGAGAAGAATGCTTAACAAGCAATCATAAATATTAGTGGGAAAGGTAACCTCGATTATGTATGATGAAATGGAATAAATTCTAAGTCAAGAGCCCTTAATCAAGCTTTTATTTGTGTTAACAGATCCATTTGGCAGAGCTGCAAGTAAGCCTACTCTGTCCTCAATAGCTTATAAAACAGACGGCTCATTGAGAGATGGGAGGGTTTTCCAAGCAAAGGACCGAAGGTGATGCTGGGAAAGACACCTGATGGGTGAACACGTGGAGTGACTAGAGGAGCAAAAAGCTGTTCTGTACCAACATGTGGAGGTGCTGCTTGCTACCTGCCCTGCATCCCTACCTGGCTACACACTGCTGACTATAACTGCCTTATTTTTCTGTAAGTATGAGCAAGCTTGCTTTCACGTACTAGTTACACGTTTTTGTATCCCCCTCAGCACTGACCCTAATACTACTCATATAGTAGATTCACATTTACTCATTTATTGTCTCAGCAATGATTATCATTGAAATCCTAAACCTGTGCCTGCTGATCCCTGACATTTCTGTGGCATAAATGAGTACTTATCATGAGTATTCTGTGCTCTGAACAGAATTTAAACAGCCCTACCTGCCAACTTCAGAGTTTTAAGTGGTTTTTTTTTTTAACTTTTTTTGTGTGTGTGACATAGACCCTTTTAACAGTCTGGTAAAGCTTATTTACCCTTTCCCAGATAAGTGTTTTTAATGCATAAAATAAAAATTTGGTGGATTACAAAGGAAACCAAATTTGTTGGAAGTTATCAAAACATTTAAAAGACAGCTTCACAGACCCTAAGTACAATGAGTTAAGTTGGAAATGTCTTCAATGCCCACTTGTCAGAACATTGGCTTCTCAAAGATGGATATGTGCTGATTTTGCAGAATGGTTTAATTTCCTGTGTGTAGATCTGAACAAGGTTATTAAGAGGCCCTTTCAAGTTGAAGTTTCCCTCAGGAAAGCTCCACAAACACAGCTGTCTTAAAAGGAGGAGGGGAGCAGAGAGAAAGGATTAAAGTTTGCAAGCCCAGGCTGGGCAACCTCTGGCAGCCTCAGGCTTGGCTCTGGGACGCCCGGAGGTAAGGTAGCAGCAAACACCTGCCATCAGGGGCTAAAAGTGGCTAGTCAGAAAGTATTTGATGATGATACTAGTGTCTTTTCAATTAAGAAGTATAGTGTCATGTCTCAATGCCCACTGCTGAGCCCATTCCTCTAGGGACAGAGTATTGAGAGAAAACTCAGCTTTCTATATAGTTCTGGTGAACAACTATAGCTGAATCTGGAAGAAAGCTTCACCCTTGCCTATCCCTCCGATGCTACTGGGTACTGGGTTTGGTTGTCAGTCAGCATTCCCAGCCAACAGAGGTATGTCTGAGCAATCCCTCCCTCTTCTTCTTTCCTCCCCTTCTCCATTCCAATCAGCACAATAAAGACCTCAAATCAAAAAGGGTCAGGTCTCAAGGGTGGAACAACTAACTCCTCACGGCTGCTTACAACCCCATCTTGAGTCTTATTTATGGTTCATAGCTATGTATGTATTGGCTATCGTACCAATGATATCCCAGTTGTTTTCCCCTTAGCTGGATCCCCTGAATACCCTAACGGAGTATTAGTGAGATAATTCTCACCTAAGTTTAGTTATTTCTTGTTGTCCCAGAAGAATCTTAGTGATGTTTCTTAGTATTGTACAAGGTGATATTCATGCAAACATGTGCCTCCATCTCCCTTGTGATAATGATGGAACTCATGATGATGATAACTATAAGACTGAACAAATTAGTGTCTCTGTATGTGATGCTAGTGTAATGAGAAGAACTGCAAAATCAAAAGTTCTGCATAAGTCATGGGGTAGATAAGTCTGCTTGGGTTGCTGGATTCTATCAACCTCTCCTGATTTTCCCTTGTGAGCATAGATGTAGGTGCTTAAAACCTAGGGTACCACTATGAGCTTTGTTGTTCAGTTATTTCACTTGTCTAAATCCTTAGGACTCCATTTGGGGTATTTTTAGCAAAAGCACCTTAGTGAAATGCCATTTCCTTCTTCAACTCATTTTACAGATGGGAAAACTGAGGCAAACAGGCTAAGACATGCTTGAGCCAGATTTGATACCCCCAGTCTGGCACTCTATCCACTGTGCCACCATAAGTATATTTCTGTTGGGTGTAAGAAAGTCTTTCCTGAGTATTTGCATGGGATGAAAATCTTGGGGTTTGGTTTTTTGTTTGTTTGTTTTGGGGAGATCTAGACAGTAGCTAAATTCTCACATTTTTAGAGGAAACCAGGGGAGAACCAAAATGAGTCAAAATCTGTATCTGTAGTAGAAACCCTGAGTATGAGTACAAAACAAGAAAAATTTTTGTGAGAAATTCTCTCACACCTTTGTTTCTCTGATACAGGTTACACATTTGTTAATTGTATGACCTTGAACAAGTCATATTTAATTGGGGCCTTATTTTTCTTACATAAGAATTAAATTGATTTTCAGAATCCTTCTAATTCTAAATCTTAAGATTTTATGCTCCAAAGTTATATGGCATTATCTTGCAAATACATTTTATTGTCTTGATTTGACTTAGTATTTAGAATCAAATAGATTTGACAATATTCCTTCATTATATGTAAATGACCATGGATTTTTAAAAAGTTTGTACCAATGAAATGTAAAATTTGGCAGATCCTACCAAGTTAGGAAAGCCTGAGGTATGGTCCCCAAATGGGGTGTATATCTTTTGTCTGAGGACCAACTCATCTCAATTAAAACAGATTCATAAGCAAGTCGGCCAGAGAATAATGAAGTTTTTAATTACAACAACTCTTAAAAAATTATTGATGCCTTTTATTTTTATATCATATTCATTTCCAAATATATTCCCCCTAGCCTTTCCAGTAAGCCATTCTTTTAACTAAGACAAAAAAGAAACAAAATATAGCAGTTCTATAAAACCAATAGCAGTGACCATATTTAATAGAACACACAATACTCCATACACAAAATCCTTTATCTCTGAAATAAAGGATGAAACATTTTCATATCTCTCTCCAGGGTCTCCCTTAATCATTAAAATTGTGTGATTTTCAGTATTGCTTCATTGTTCTTTTCAGGTTCATTGTAATGATTATATTCACTATTGTTCTATTTCTGCTTACTTTGCATCAATTCATGTAAGTACTCTATGCTTCTTCAAATTCTTCCTATTCGTAGCTTCTTATGACAAATAATATTCCATTATATCCATACACTACATTTGTTTAGCCATTCCCCAGTCTATATACTGGGTTTATCTAATTGTTTTTATTTTGCTAACATAAAAAATTATTATATGAATATTCTGATGCATATTACAACTTTATATCTGATGTCCTTAAGGTATATGCCAAAGAGTAAACTATTTGGATCAAAAAAAGCATGATGTTTTAATTAGTTTTTAATATTATTTCAAATTGCTTTCCATCAGGGTTGAAATTTATAGCTCCATCAACAGTATATTAGTATACTAGTTTTTTAATAATCCCTCAAAATTCAATATTTCTATGTCAAATTTCTCATTTTCTGGATAAAGAAGAAAACTTTATAGGTGTTTCAAATTGCATTTTTCTCATTGATAGAGATTTGAATAAATATTTCATATGGTTATTAATAGTAATTTTCCTATCAATGATTGTTCACATTCTTGGACCATTTATCCATTGGATAAACACATATCTTTGGCCTTAACTGTTTGTGTTAATTCTCTAAATGTATATATCATCCAATATGATGGTAAGAAATAGTTGATATAAAGATTTATTTTCCCTAAATGATTATGTTCCATCTTATTCTAGATGCAGTTGTATTGTTAATATAAAAACTTTTTAATTTTATGTAATTGAAATTAATTATTTTATTTGTAAAGATTTTCTTTATCTTTTGTAGAATTCTCTGTCTATCTCTGTCTCTGTCTCTCTCTCTTTCTCTGTCTCTCTTTCTCTGTATATGTGTTTGTGATTAATAGTCTAACTTTTTATATTTAGGTCATAGATTTGTTTTGACTTATGTGTTTATTGTTGATCTAAACCTATTTTGTGTCAAATGTTTTCTAGTTTTCCCAGCAGTCTTTGCCAAATATGAAGTTCTCTCCTAGATGATTTATTTCTTGGGTTTATCAAACAATGGGTTATTGATTGTTTTATTATATATTTTCTAATTTTTCCACTGATTATTATTTTTAATTAGTCATGTTATTTTAATGATTATTGTTTAATAATATAAGTTGAAGTCGAAAATGCTATTTCTCCTTCATTCCTGCTTTGGACCTATTTCTTCTAATGAACTTTGTTTCTACTATGTTTAGCTGTATCCCCTTGGTAATTTGGTATGTATGTAGCACTAAATGAATAAATTAATTTAAATAGTTGCCACAGAAACTTGTAAGAGTTGGCTAGAAATGGTTGATGGACTTGGTAATTCCATTAGGCACTCCATTAGTAGAATGAGTATCCAAATTGAAAAAAAAAAATCATGGACCCTTAAAATATTGAAGTAAATGTTATATATAGAATGAGACTGTTAATTGAGAAGGAGAACTTAGGAAATCAGGAAATGCTTTAAAATATTCTCTTGTGTAACAGTTCTTAAAATATGGTCCAGGCACTCTTGTGGGTATGGTCCATGACATTCTTTTGAGGGTTTCCTGATTTTAAAACTAATTTCATAATTATATGAAAGCATTTTTTGATATTATATCAATAGTATCAAATAACTTTATATCAATAGCATCATTAGCTTTAATCCACATAAACAAAGGCTCTTGGAGGGGGTTCTCAAAAAAAAATTTAAGCCCAAAAAGATGTTCAAATGAAAAAGTTTAAGAACTAGTGCTCCTATACTTATAAAGCAAGGATTCTTCACCTCGTCACCTCTCCCCACGATGGATACTTTCCACTTGTGCCTCCTTACAAAGAATTCAATTCATCAAATATTAAATAAGCAGATACTAATACTATGTATAGGGCAGTATGCTAGACACTAAGATTACAAAGACAAAAATGAAATCCTCCTTACCCTCAAGAAGCTTACATTTTGTTAGGGCAGAAGGGAGAGATTATATATATGTTACAGAAGTTATTACAATGAAAATATCAAATAAATATGTAAATTTTCAAGAAAAGAAGAAAGTTAATTACAGAGTTTTAGAGAAGAGTTTAAATAGGACTGAGTACTTAAAGCTGTGCTTTAAAGAAAGAAATGAAGGTGAGGAAGAAGTGCATTACAGGAGTGGTAGAAAGAGAGACAACATGTTCAAAGGCATTGAATATTCTAACAAAAACACTGATTTGCAGAATTTTCAATTCATGATATTTTTAAAGCTGAGAATTAATTTCATGTGCAAAACCTGACAAGTTGACATAGCCACTTTTTAGATCTTCTTGTCTTGGTATTTCAGTAGATGCATTTCCTCATATGTTTTAAACAATTGGGTTTATACTTATGTCTCATCTTCAGCCCAGATCAGATTCTTCATTTCTGAAATAGGTTTAGCAGTTACTCTTTCATGCTATCAAATATGGAAAGGAATTGTTGACCCATAAATAAAAAGCATAGAGTTATTTATGGGTCAACAATTCCTTTCCATATTTGATGAATATTTCATTATGTAAAGCACTGTATTTGGCACTAATAGGGATAAAAAGATAAATAAGACACAGTTTTTGCCCTCCTGAAGCTTAGCTGTTAGTTGAAGACATAGGATATGTACCTAAAGTAACAATAGCACAAAGCAGAATGTCAAAAGGCTGTAGGAGAAAAAAATTAGTTTTGGAGTATGAAGAGGCATAGACAATATGAATTAGCACTGGACTTGGAGTTAGAAGATCTGGCTCCAAATCTATCTTACCTTCTAGCTGTCTGATTTTGACAAGTAACTTAATGACTCCCAGCTTTAGCTTCTTCATCTGTAAAAGAAGGATACAATTGACATCTAGATTTTGAGTTGTTGTGACAATCAAAAGAAATAAGCTATATAAAATACAGTGCAAATTTAAGGCATTATATCAATCACAGATTTTATTATTATAAAATATCATATTTATTATTATTAAATTATCTTTATTATTTAAAAAGTCATCTATATATCTAGGTTGCACAGTGGGTAGAGCACAGTGAGTAGATCCTGAAGTCAGAAAGATCTGGATTCAGATCTAGTCTGAGATACTTATTAGCTGTGTGATTGGGCAAATCATTTAACACAGTTTTCTTCAGTTTTCTCATCTGTAAAATGAGTTGAAGAAGGAAATGACAAACTGCTCCAGGATCTTCACCAAGAAAACCCTAAAATGGGGTCATGAATTGAAATGACTGAACAACAACAGATAATCCATCTGGGTTAGTCAGAAAGATTTCATGGAGGAAGTAGCATTTGAGTTGGGTCTTGAAAGGTAATTAGAATTAGATGAATATGGGTTAGATAAAATCTAGGTGACTTTTTGATTACTTGTGTTCTGTTCACTTAAGAGCTATCACTCACTTCTTTTCTCCAAAAGGAAAAAAATATATATGTAAATTTTATTTTTCTCTTCTAGCAATTTTAAAGGAAGCAACGTTTTTTTTCCCCTTATAATGTTCATAAAACCTGTTGCTCTAAGAATGGTAAAGGTTAGAAATCTGAATTGATAGAACATAAATTTATGAATGACAACTCCAGTATTAAGGAAATTGAAAGCAGCTAATCATCCAGAGTTTAATGAAGCTTCTGTGGTTCCATCAGTTTTCAGTTGTTCACCAAGTTAATAGACACAGGGATTCCACATTAAAACAATAAAATATGTAATTGGTATATAACTAGAAAATATGATTGTGATGAAATATTTTTATGCTATAAGAAATGACAAGCAGGATGATTTTAGAAAAATCTGGAATGACTTACATGAGCTGATTCAAAATGAAGTGAGGAGAACCAAGGGAACATTTTACACACTACAGTAATACTGTATGATGATCAACTGTGAAAGACATAGCTATTGTCAGCAATACAATGATTCAAGACAATCCCAAAAGATTCATGGTGAAAAATGCTATCTGCCTCCAGAGAAAGGACTGATGTAGTCTCAATACAGATTGAAACATACTATTTTTCTTTCCTTCCTTCCTTCCTTCCTTCCTTCCTTCCTTCCTTCCTTCCTTCCTTCCTTCCTTCCTTCGTTCCTTCCTTCCTTCCTTCTTTCCTTTCCTCCTCCACCTCCTCCTCCTCCTCCTCCTCCTCCTCTTTCTTCTTCTTCTTCTTCTTCTTCTTCTTCTTCTTCTTCTTCTTCTTCTTCTTCTTCTTCTTCTTCTTCTTCTTCTTCTTCTTCTTCTTCTTCTTCTTCTTTCTTCCTTTCTTCCTTTCTTCCTTCCTGCCTTTCTTTTTCTTTCTTTCTTTCCTTCCTTCTTTCTTCCTTCCTCTCAAATGTTTTAATATGAAGTTGGGAGAAAAAAGCAAGGAAAAAGAAAGAAGGAAGGAAGAAAAAGAAAGGCAGGAAGGAAGAAAAAAGGGAGGGAGGGAGGAAGGAAGGGAGGGAGGAAAGAAGGAAGGCAGGAAGGAAAGAAGGAAGGCAGGAAGGAAGGAAGGAAGGCAGGAAGGAAGGAAGAAGGAAGGAAGGAAGGAAGGAAGGAAGGAAGGAAGGAAGGAAGGAAGGAAGGAAGGAAGGAAGGAAGGAAGGAAGGAAGGAAGGAAGGAAGGAAGAAGGGAGGGAGATTGAAATAAGTTCTTCTGACTCTAGATTAAATGCTTTTAAAACTATACTTATGCTCTAATTTCTTGCCCTCAGGGTTTTCTCTGAAAGGCAAGAGGAAGGGATAGTCCCTGTTCAGCCTCTGACAAGGATGGTCTTCCTTTCAGCATGAAAGGGAACACATAAGGAACAGGGTTTTCCCATGCTCTCCCCAAGAGAGCTATTTAGTATAAGTTTCTCTATATGGGACATTGATAAACCTAAACATTTCTTGTGAATATTATAAAGAAAAACTCTTTTGCCCTTTGAGGAACCACCTATTTTGTTAGAGAAAAAAAAAAAAAACCACTGGGTTTGGATTGTTCTGACCTAGTTTAGCATGTTTTTGTTCTTATAAAAAGACCATTATTTCTGAAAAATTCCAGCATTCAGCAAAGGGGCAAACATTTTTTTTTTTCCTTACTGCAAATGCTTAAGGGGAAAAATGGGAACAAAAGATAACTTGACAATATCCTTTATCAAATTTTCTTGATTGAAATTGTATAAATAATTGAGCCATAACCAACAATCATGTTCTAAAACATTGCCTAAAGTATTTATCAACATGGGGGATGGCCTGACATGATTAATGCCCATTTCCAAGGAGAAAATTTAGGGAAGATGATGAAATAAGAGCTTGTAGTGGCTTGTTGAGATATGGCTGTTGAAAAAGGGATTTTTTTTAAAGCCATAATGATATGCAGATCTCTGAAAATGGCTTGGGTAAAACAGATCTTTAATGAGCAACAACACAACAGCTTTTTACAAATGACAGGAGATTAGATAATCTTTATGCAGAAACTGAGGCCTGTTGGGCCCTGATCTTGACAGATATCTAGAAGGCTGACACATTCTTCAGCATGAATAACTTAATTTTCTAAGTCACTTAGATAAATTATAAGATGCACAATCTATCTGATTTGTTAATGGGGGTAACCTAAGACAATTATTATAGATATATTTCCTTCTGTCATCAGGTTGCAGGGTCCTGCTATTTTTTAACCTTTTAAATGCCAACATTTTTCTGGGCCATTCATTGTTAGCACATTGCCTTTTTTGACTACATCCTTTTTGGAGAGAGGTTCCTTTGAAACTCTTAAATAGGTCAGCCCTACTTATCTGTTTGTTAAATAATAGCCTAGTGTTTCAGAGGATGAGCCTATTTTACACACATCAAGAAGAGTGATTTAATTATAAAGTTAGTCATTTATGCCCGAAGTGATTTTTTGTTAAGTACTTCTACAACATTTTGAGAAACTAGGCTTTACTGTCTGGAGGAGATATCATGGAACACTGAGAAGAACTCTATTTTTGGAATCAGAGACTCTGGGTTCAGATCTCTAGTTCTTTAACTTATTAACTGGATGTTACAACCTTCCTGAAGGGTTAGTCTCTTCATCTATAAAATGGGAAGTTTCAAATAAATGCTCTTTAAGCTGGCTCTGATTTCTAATCTCCTGATCATATTATTATCCATTAGCTTTCAGAAGAAATGGTTGCCTTTCTCTTTTCATGTTTTGAAGGGGTACCTTCGGTCTAATGATATGAATTAAAAACTCCATCTTTGGAGATGACAATATTTTGCACAAATATCCATACTGAAGAATAAAATGGGAAAGTGGATTATTTTAGAATTTAGAAATACTAGACCTACTTATCTGGATCTTTCAGGGCACATTGCTTTAATAATGATACAAGAGAAATGGGCAGAAATGATGTATGGTCAAGCTCTGAAGCATAACTGTTTTGCCAGATTTGGCTGATTTTCAATAAAAGGGAATGAGTAAAGGCACATGAAGTGATGCAAAGTGAGATCTATGGAATGAGAGATCATATATATCGATTACAATACCTAAAAAACAAATGCTTTTCAACTTTGTTAAAATGGAATAATTTTATTGGTTGTCTTACAACAGGGTATTTCATATTGATTATTTTAAGATCATAAAATATTCCTTGCCAGCTGCAACCAAAGAGATAAGTATATCTAAGAAATCTTCTGGTGACTTATTAAGAACACAATAAGATATGTATTCTCACCAAAATCCCCTGCCCTTGTAAGGAAGACACTGACATTATCCAACACAAGAGTTTAAAAGGAAGGGAGATTCCCTGTAAATCATAAGGTTTTTCCAAATATTCCTATTGGTAGATACTATTATATTGACTGAATGAAGGTCCCTGTCTATTCAGAAGAGTTCAATCTAATAACTTAAAGGGAAAAACAAAATGGATGAAAAATCATTACTCTCCATATCAAAGGAGAAACAATGATATCACCAACAATAATGAAGTCCTTTTGATTAATCCCACAGTGAATGTGTGTATACGTACATACATCATATATATGTATCTATTTGTATATATGCATACACACATACATCATATGTGAATATCTACATGCATATATGTGCACACATATACACAGACACACACAGACACACACACACATACACACACACGCACACGATGTACATGACTTGGCACTAAATTGGAAAGGAAAAGAAAAAAAGTGGCATAGATTATTTATCAAAAAGTGGAAATTTATATCGTGCTTCCAATGAATTCAAGCTTCTTCCTGCCCCCCCCCCCAAAAAAGTCTTTTAAATAGCAATATTCTCCTAGTGATGCCATTGGATCATGAATCATGAAACCCTACAATTTCAGAAGAATTTTAAAAATGTGAGTGAACCAAAGGGCAAGTGAGAATCATTTATAGTAGATGTAAGTGGATTCTAGGAAATTATCAACCAAGGCTTCTGTGCAAGAAGTTCTATTATAGTTATAAGCCAGGGACTGTGTCATAGGAAAAGAAGTTGGGTTGGTCATATAGCAAGAGTGAGGAATGATGTATGAATGGATCTAGCCCATCTGCTCTAGTATCTATGAAACAGAAAACAAAATCTAGAAAAAAATAAAGGCTCTTGAAGAACTTATGAGAGGAAAACAGCTCTTAAACTAGAAAAGAACTGAGAGGCTAGGTCAACCAACTACTTCATTTTATAGATGAGGAAACTGAAGTTGAGGGAGATAAAATGACTTGCCCAAAATGTCTAAGATTGTAGATAGCAGAAGAGTAATTTGAACCCAGATTGTTCTACTACAAAGTCAGTGTTCTTTCTTCTGCACCTTGTAGAACATAGACAAGAATCATGCACAAGAATAAGAAGAAAATAATCCCCTTTCATGATATTATGGATTCATGGGATGATTATAATATATCAATACATGTAGTACCAAAAGCAATAAATCATTTTAAAGCTGATTTCTTTTATCAAAGCCTTTTTATTACAAAACTTATGCGTGGGTAATTTTTCAACATTGACCCTTGCAAAACCTTGCGTTCCAAATTTTCTCTCCCTTTCTCCGCCCTTAGATAGCAGGTAAAGCAATACATGTTAAATATGTTAAAATATATGTTAAATCCAATATATGTAAACGTATTTATACAGTTATCTTGCTACACAAGAAAAATTAGATCAAGGAGGAAAAAAAACTGAGAAGGAAAAAAAATGCAAGCAAACAGCAGAAAAAGTGAAAATATTGTGTTGTGGTCCACACTGAGTTCCCACAGTCCTCTCTCTGGGTGCAGATAGCTCTCTTCATCATAAGATCATTGGAACTGGTCTGAATCATCTTATTGTTGAAAAGAGCCAAATCCACCAGAACTGATCATCATATAGTCTTGTTGTTTCCATGTACAATGATCTGCTCATTTCACTTAGCATCAGTTCATGTAAATCTCCCAAGGTCTCTCAAAAATCATCCTGCTGATCTTTTTTAAGGCTGGTGTTTTTTTTTTTTTTTAATTGCCATCATGTCTATTTCAGTTCTTTTCTCCTTTCCTCAAGCCTCCAACATTACCATCCTGTTACTATTTCTTAGCAGAGTTTTTTTTTTTTTTCTTTACTGAAATAATTGAGATTAGTAACTGTGAGCATGCTCATCTGTATTCCACATCTCAAAACTCTATCTTCACCCATTCTCTTTTCTTTTGCTTTAGCTAAGAGGATGAGATGAGATCCTTCTTGATAAGGCTAGCCAAAAATCTCCGAGGTTCCTTTACCTTCTTATTTCTTTCTTTAGTTGTTTTCTCTTTGTGGCTTAATTTTAAAATACTCTGATTTATTAGCTTCTTTTCTATTGTCTATAAACACATTCCCCCACATAGTAAAAATCAAAACAAACTAATAAAAAACAAACAAACAAAAGAAACCCAAAACAAAACCAACAACAACAAAATAATCCATGCTTTACTTGACTGGGTCATCCTCTTAAGGGCTTATATCTCTTCAAACTTTTACTGTTAAGACTTCTAAAGAGAGTTATACGTAATATCCCTTATGCCTTTGCAATATTGCACAGAGCCTATTTGCAAGAAATCACAGAACAATTTCTTTTGTGTTTTTGTTTTGCTCAAATATAGTATATAGCATTTTAATTTTTCTTCCTAGCTGATGAAAATGTAAATAGTAGATTTAGAAATTGTCCATTATCACCTAACAGGCAGCAGGCCTTATTGGGGTTTTCTGTGATTACTGAGTTTATATTACTTTTAAAACCTCTTCCTTTTAAATATTAAAAGTATCCTCAGAAAGAGGTATGCACATGTGCATATTGGTATTCATGATCATGATTTTGTCTATGGAAGAATAGGTAAGCAAAACTGTGAAGTAGGAGCAGCTTATTTTGGGTATGCTTTTTTTCCTGGTTTTAGAAACTTTTAGGTTTCTCCCTTATTCTTACCTTATGCTTTTTGCTTCATGCTCAGAGCCCCCACTTTTCCTATCTTATTTCTTCAAACTTTTTCCTTCCTTCTTCCTCTGAATTCATGTTTCCTAAGTTCCCTGGTATCTAATAGCTAATTGTTCCCAGTAAAGATAGTATGGAAAGGCTTTGGAATTGGAGGGGCTGCATTCAGAACTCTTCAATGAAGCTTATTATCTTTGTGATCTAGGGCAATTTCCAAATGTATAAAACAAGAAAGTTAGAGTGGGTGGTCTCTAGAGGTCCCCTCTAGACCTATCTGTTGATTCCTGCCATGAATTAGGTTGTGATGAGGGATAATCAATGAATTAATCAATTAACATGATTAAGTACCTACTATGGGTAACTAATAAACTAATTCAAATCGATTAACTTAATTTCATTTTTCTTCTCCAATATGACAACTCACTTATCTAGAACTTGAAGAGAACTTTTCTTACAACAAATTTGTGAAGAGGTAATACAAATATTATGGGTAGCTAGGTGGAACAGCACATAGAATTCTAGGTCTGGAGTCAGGAAGACTCTTCTTCATGAGATCAAATATGACCTCCAACACTTATTAGCTGTGGGTGGTGTGGCAAGTCACATCACCTTGTTTGCCTCAGTCTCTTCATCTGTAAATGATCTGAAGAATATCTCTTTCCACAAAAATCCCAAATTTGGGTCATGAAAAATTGCATTTAAAAGGGCATTAAGTTGTGTTCTTTACCTGAAAAAAGCGATACTGAGATTTTCTCCATTTTGCCCAGGAACTAAAATGACGAGTTGTATGCACTGTTGTTTTCTCTGTGGATATCTATGATGATTTAAGTATTAAACATGATGATCAGGGCATAGACCACATTTCTAACCTTCTACAGGGGGTGAACAATATAATCACTGACATCTTTCTTCTAAAGACAACTGAGAGTTATATTGTTTTATTGAAAGCCTTTTACTCTGAGAAATCCTGCAAGGATGATTTGGGGTTCTCAGGTTTTTAACTGAGTATGTATTATTCTCCATCCTATATGTGCTTACTAGATAACATAAGAAAGATTTCCATGTTTTTCTTTTGGTCAAACTTTTATATTCAATGCCCATTTTTAATTCCACACAATCTGTAGCATGTAATTGTTGTTCTGCACATAGTGTATGGTATAATTTTAAAATCAATGAATTTTCTACTTTGCATTGAAGGGCCATGTGCATGGAAAAGTATGTGACAAAATGGATTTTATGCATAATTTAGGCACTTACCTTTCATGGTCAACAAGTTGTGAACAACTGAAAATGATCATTTCACATAATCAGGGAGATGAGATAGGGTGGGAGAAAATGTTGTTTACATCCTGATTGCAAAAATCAGAGGGAGAAGCAAATTAGTTGAAGAAAAAATGTGGCTCAAAGAGGAACTATGAAAAAATTACATCATTATTCATTTCTGTATTTGAGAACAAATACCCAAGAAAAAGTGTCTCAGGATCATCAAACCTTAATGCCAAGAGGGACCCTAGAGTCTGTCAAATCACAGAATCTCAGAGCTCAAAGGCATCTTAGAGATTGCCTAATCCAACCCATGTTTTTTCAGAAATCCTCTCTAAAACATAACTGATAGATAAGTGGTTGTTTAATTTTTTGTGGAAGGATCTCCAGGGAGCCCAACTCTTTTATCTCACAAGGGAGAAATCTGTACCTCAGGGAGGTTAAACAATTTATTTAAGGTCATCTATGAGTAGCAGAGCCAGAATTTATTCTTTTGAGCCTCATTCTAGCACTCCTTTTGTTATATGGCGGTACCTCTAACTTCTAGAAAACTGAGAAAAGTACTTAATTCATAAAACCAAAGTGTTTTTGTTCCCCAAGTGGGAGCTTCTGAACTGTGGAGAAAGATACTATACGTTTGAAAGGCAAAAGATGGAGAGATTGGGTACCCTAAAGATTCAATTAAATAAAAATATCACTATTACCAGAATTGTCAGATCATTTGATCACCAATTGAAAGCTCATTAAACTCAAACTTTATTTTAAAGTTGAAGAAATAGAGGAATAGAGCATTAAGTGACTTGCCCAAAGTGACAAAGATATTTTTTGAGCCTAGTTCCTTTTGTTCCTACTCCAATGCCTTTTCTATTATGTCATGTGAATTTTATTTGTGTCTATCAAATTATCTATGTCTATTTTGTCCCTTGTTCATTTAGCTTAGATGGGAAGAATACTCATTCAAACACTCAAATGGATCTGTAGTCTCATTGGGGTGAGTATTCCTTTCAGTGATGCAGACCTAACTTATCACTGACTACTTGTTCAACTTGCCCACACCATCTCTTGAGTTTTCCATGGGGTGAGAATCTACCCCCAAAACTAGGTACCTGTTTATTTTCTTGACATTGAAAGGATATCATGGGAACATGTAGTCTGTTGATTGATAACTTCTTCCCTCCCCTCAAGATCTGTCCATCTTCTGTTTTCACATACATTTCTTTGATGGAATCTTTTAAATCTCTTCTATGAGCATAATAAAAAATGGTTCAGAATCCTAGAATTGCAGAGTCAGAAGGTATCTCAGCAATTATCCAGTTCAGTTTCTTCCTAAGGCATCATTCAGCCTCTCTTTGAAGATCTATAATTACACAGTACTCACTAGCCTCTCTCTACCAGCAGCAGATCTTACTTCCTCCAGGCAGCCCATCAGCTTTTTTAGTGATTAGGAACTTTTAGAAAGCAGTGAATTTGAGTTTTTCCTTTTTGAATGTCAGAAGTTTCTCAGCAAAGTTTGGGTAGACTTTGACATACTCCATTAAGGATTTGTGTTAAATTCTTGAAGAAGATATTTACCTGTATGAGTGGACTTCCTTAATTAGTAGAAAATTATATGTTTGTAACCACTTTGCTAATTTTGGATTTGCAACAAATACAGTTGCATGATTAACTTGAGTTTTCTTCAATTAATTAACAGTCCTTTGGGAATGTAGCTAACTGCTAGGTTCTAGTAAATGGTGCAGAATTTTGAGTAGAATAATTCTTCCTCACCATTTCTTAATATTTAGGAGGAAAAAAAGAAAAGAAATAGAAACCTAGACTTGTCTACTCTTTTCACAAGTGGGTCTCAATGACCTGGAACAAGAAATATCCATAAGCCTTTATCTTAAAAACCCATAAGGACAATCACTAAATTGTCTATAATTATGTGACATCTACTCATGTTATTTGAAAGTATGACACTGAGATGTAGAAATTTTCCTGGGAATTTGAAAAGTAAAGGTTACTGTCCATAGCTGTCACTTTGACCTAGTAATTGAAGTATCTTGCTACCAATGCTGGGGGAAAGAAGTGCTGGAAATAAGGAACAAAACACCAAAGTGATTATAAGAGACAAAGGGATAGTACAGAGCATGTTCTTAGAAAGAAGAAAGACCTGAATGGAATCCTGTCTCAGTTACTGCTTGACCATAACTAAATCACTTTATGCAATAGTTTCTTCATTTATGGAATGAGGATAATAATTTCTGGGACCTACTTCACAGGATCCTCAGGATCCCAGTATAAGTCAAAGTGCTTCACAAAAAATGATTTCCAATGAACATTTTTATTAGCAGTGAAACAAAAAATAACGCTACAATCCAAAGTATGGCTGTTTCCAAAAAATCATTTTATGGTATTCAATGCCAAAATAACAATAGTGTGTGGACCTACTCTGGAAAAGATTTACCCTGTGGTATAGAAGAATCTTATAGAACAAGGATTAATCTTTACTTTTACTACACTTCGAATTGACCTTAGTCATAATAGTCTTCCTTCTGTGTTATATTGTGGATGCATTCTTTTTCACATATGCATTTGACCAGCAGACATGGAAGTCCCTTCCAACTTGGAATTTTTAGAATTATTGGGCAATAAATTGATTTTTATTCAGTTTCAAATTATTTGATTCAATTCAACATTCTAACCTGTCATGATCTTTTTTTTTTTTCCATTCTCACTCATGACTTGTTGGCCTATTAGGTAAAATTAAATCTGGATCCTGAACTCTTTCAAGTAGATAATCTATTCTCCTATGAACCAGAATTGAGTTTAGTATATGTGATGCCATTCTTATTTTCACAGCAGAATTAAGCCTGACTCATTTGCAGTTTTTTAAAAATTTTATTTTAGCTGACCTTAATAATACTTTACTTATAAGTGCTTTAAAATAGTTTTCTTTATAGTTATGTTTCTAACCTTTCTTTTCTCAAAACTCCTACTGTTATTTTCAGTCAATACCACCTATTTAGTATTTTTATTATTGTTGAATTGTTTTATATGGCCTTATTTTGTCATTGTAGTTAGACTATAAACCCCTTATGAGGGATAAAACTCATATTTCCTAACTGTAGTGACTATAATAATTTATATCAAGTATCTGATAATATTCTGCTGCTCTTTCTCCCTTTGAAGGCTTCTGTTTTTTTTTTTCTTATCCTTAATTTCATAATTATACTTTATAGGAATTTTTTATAATTTTGGCATTTTGTACTTCAGATCTATTTAATAATCAGGAATATTATTCATGAGTGAATGAACAAATGAATGAATGAATGATGCTTCCATTTCCCCAACAGTACTGTGGATCTCAGAAGGATATCTAGGTGGCTCCATAGTGTACAGAGTGCTGTATTGGAATTAGAACGACTCATCTTCCTGCATTTAAATCTGGCTTCAGATGCTTATGTGTGGTCCTGAGTAAGTCACTTAACCCTGCTTGTCTCAGTTTTCTCATCTAAAATGACCTGGAGAAGGAAATGGTAAACTACTCCAGTATTGTTACTGAAAAAACTCAGATGGGGCCAGGAAGAGTCAGACATGACTGAAATGACTGAATTACAAACAAAAAAATGAACTGTGGACCTCATGAACCATTGCTTATTGCTTGATTGGGAACATTTGTAAAGAATTCTTGGTACAGTAGTGCAAGTTGCTAGAGGGGTGACTAGAAATTTTTAAAGGTTAAATAAATGTTTCAGGATTCATGACCTATAATTCAGTACATAGACTTGGAGAACTATTTGGATTTGGAAGCTAAAATAGAATGAGCTTATTTCCAGTCAGCCTAGATAAATTGAAGTAGAAGTGGGAGAACAGTATAATGGGATTAGGAAATGAGCAGAAGAAGGGAAGATGAAAGGGATACATTGTTCTATTGCTTTATGATGATAATCCCCTGGACCATCCAATGGTTGCCTAGGAATTAGTCAACATAGGATCTCCTTTAGTCCCTAGCTAAATTAACATCCTGTATTATTAGCCCTTATCCCAACCCATACTTTTCTATCACCATCACCACTACCCCTAAAAAATAAAGAAGAGCTGACTGCAAGTCAATTCCAAAATTAATTATTTTTCTTAGGTTAATTATGTTATTTTTAAAACATTTCCATCTTTGTCATGTTGTACAAGAAAAATCATATCAAAGGAAAAAAAAAACAAAACAAAACATGAGCAACCAAACAACAGTAACAAGACAAAGTAAACAAAACAAAACAAAAATCACCTTGAATCACTACATTGTTAAGAACCAAGTCCATCACAAATAATTATCACATAATTTTGGTGTTACTATACAAAGTACTCCTGGTTCTGCTTGTTTCACTCAGCATCAGTTCATGTAAATCTTTCCATACTTTTCTAAAATCAACTTGTTCATCATTTTCATAGAACAATAATATTTCATTATTTTCATATAGCATAACTTATTCAGTCATTCCTCAATTGGTGGGCATCCACTAAATTTCCAGTTTCTTACCATTACAAAAAAGGGCTGTCACAGACATTTTTGCACATGTGGGTCCTTTTCCCTCTTTTGTGATCTCTTTGGGATACAGAACCAGTGGAAATAGTGCTGGATCAAAGGGTATGCTGGATTAAATTAAATCATTTGAGACTTGAAGAAACATAGTCCTTTGTCAGACAGTTAAATAAAGCAAGTGAAGTTTATCTGAGGAGAGATATTCTGCCTTTTTTCTTCTCTTTGGACCTTTTCTCTTCAACTAGAAGCACTTCTTTTATTTCCTTATTCTTTCTACCTCTTCATGTGGACTATTCTCTTTTTTCATTTTTTCTCCTAACCAGGTGTCAATTAATTCTAAATTAGATGTTAGTTGATAATTAAGGTGTGAGCTGAAAAAAACTTTAAAAACATTCTTAATTTTTTCTTATTTTTCCCAAGGACATGATAAAGAAGGGGAAAGGATTCATATACAAAAATGTTTGTTGCAGCTCTTTTTGTGGTAGCAAAGAATTGGAAAATGAGTAGATGCCCATCAATTGGAGAATGGCTGAATAAGTTGTAGTATATGAAGGTCATGGAATATTATTATTCCTATAAAAATGATGAATAATTGATTACAGAAAGGCCTGGAAAGATTTACATGAACTGATACTGAGAAAAATAAATAGAACTAGGATTACATTGTACACAATAATAGCAAGATTATGTGATGGTTAACTATTCATAGGCACAATGGAAATTTTTTTATTATTCTTTTAACTGATTTATATGATCTTTTATGTCAAGGTCATGTGTATACATGGAGCTCATTTTTGGTCTATATTGTGACTTATTGGTCTAATTCTAATTTATACCATATTGCTGTCCTATTTCCCTAGCCATTTTTATCAAGTAATGAATCCTATGTTAGTAACTGGGTTCTTTGGTTTTACTGAATTCTATGCTGCTGTGTTAATTTGATTTTGTATATTGTATACCTAGTCTTCTCTATTTTTGGTAAAATTATTTTATTTTAACAACATATGTTTCTGGATATGTCATCCCTATCTTATTTATTTTGCAAAAATTATTTTAATAAAGGAAATAAAAACATTTCAGAAAAATTAACACATCACATTCACTTTGATTATATTTTCAATGATCCACTTCCATAGACTCCCAACTCTACTGTAAAGGAAGAGAAGTTCTTTTTTCTCAAGTCTTCTCTGGGTCTGAGCTTGATACTTATAATTACTCAGTATTCAGGTTTTTTTTTTTTCTTTTCTATTACATTTTTTGGTAATCATTGTGTTTATTACCTGGTTCTGCTCACTTTACTTTGCATCAGTTCATAAAAGGCCACCCATACTTTCCTGCATTCTTCATATTCATTAGCTTTTACAATGTAGTAACATTCATTTATGTACAACATGCATATACAATAATTTGTTTATCCGGTCTCCAATTGATAGCAATTGATTGATTTCCATTTTTTTGGTATCACAAAAAGTGTTGCTGTAAATATTTTTCTTTTTTGAAGGTGAATTCTGAATGGATTTTAAAAGTAAAAGGGAAAAAAAAATCAGAGGATGTAATTATAATGGTTCAAGGTTGATATCTGGGAGCCAGAAACCTTCCTTTTGTGTATAAGTTGGACTGGGTGGCCATTAAGGTCCCTTCTAATTCTCAAATTATGTAATTTTGTGATGTTTAATCATTAGGTTACTTCTGCTACAGACAGCAACCCTTTGCAGTATTGATAATAATGATGGGGATTTGGAAAATTATAGGACATAGAACTTGCAGCCTTTCTTCTCTTTTTTAAATTCCATTGGATCAGTTTTTTAATGTTTGGAATTATTGGGGTGCCATCTATAGAATCCTAGATCTGGAAAGGAAGCTTGAGGTTATCTTTTCCAACCCCCTCATTTTATAGCAGATTCTGATAGGTAAAGAAACTTGTATAAAGTCACAGAGCAAATTTTGTAACAGAATCAGCAGTAGAACTTGGGTTTTCTGATTTTCAGACCAATGCTCCTTCCATTTTATTTCCCATCCTCATTATTACTGAGTTGTTTATCTCTGGAATGCTCCTCACTGCCCCAGATCTGAGTGTGGAAATATTCCTTGTTGTAGGGTCTTATTGAGTTAGGGGGAGGCTGCATCCAGCTGTCATATGGGGACAGAACAAGACTACATGTGACAGAAGGGATTTTTAGTCAATGAAACTGATTTCCTTGTGAGCAGTGTGCTGCCATCATGGGACTTTAGGGTGGTAGGCTGACTCAGGGAAGGTTAAATATTAGCACATTTGGATTAATTCTGGGTAACAATAAGAAGAAATAAGGTTATTTTCTAATATGTCATCTTTTTTTCCATTTTAAATGAAACACCTTAATTTTTCATACAAGATGGTGTGGAAAGAGATAGAGCAGTGCCTGAGAGATGTAATTGTTTTGTTGCTGTGCAGTATCAAGGGACCTTTTTTTTGGTTAAATAAAAATTGCCTGTAAAAGAGTTCAGTGAGAGGAACACATTTGAAAGATTCCTGCCCTAGTCAGACTCACTTAGCCCCTTAATCCCTTACAATGGCAGTTGAATCCAGGAGACGTGTACTAGAGCACAGAGGAGCAATAAACAAATAAAACTTAGGGCTCTTGGCACCTTGGAAAAAAACACACCCATTTTTCATAAACAAATTGCAATAAACAATAGCCACTGAACACTGGTAAAGAAAGAAATCAACCAAACTTTGATTAGGTGGCCTGAAAGCTTGGAAGGGGGAAAGGGGGGAGGAGATGAAAGAAAACCTAGAGAAAGAGGAAGACAGACACAGAGAAAGAGAAAGGGAGGAAGGAAGGAGAAAGGGAGAGATGGAGACAAAGACACAGAGATAGACACAGAGAGATGGACAGAGACAGACCCAGAGGCACAGAGATATACAGAAAGAGACAGAGAGGTGGACAGAGGCAGAGAGAGACAGACACAGAGACAGAAAGAGGGAGGGAGGAAGGAAAGAGGGAGAGACAGAGACAGACAAAGACAGGGACAGAGATGGACGGTAGACAGATAGATACAGAGAGACAAACAGAGGCAGAGACAGAGAGAGGGAGGGAGGGAGGGACGAGAGAGGGAGAGACAGAGACAGACAGACACAGAGAGAGAGACAGAAAGATGAACAGAGAGACAGATAGAAAGACAGACAAAGACAGACATAGAGAGGCAGAGACATACAGAGAGAGACAAAAAATAGAGACAGAGAGAGAGAGACATACAAAGACAGAGAAACAAAAAAGGCTGAGATGAATCCCTCAAAAACAGCTAGCTTTTCTGAATTTATTGACAACTTTCTTGTTAGCTGTGATCCTAAACAAGTCACTTTACTTCTGTCTGACTCAATTTCTCTATCTGTAAAATGGAGATATTATCTCACAAGTCTATTGTGAGAATTGTTGTCTATGATTCAGTTTGTACAAATAGAATCTTTTGTGATTATCTATTACTCTAATTATACCACATTTCCCACTACTTCTCAGTTGCTCATTCTCTATTATACTTTCAGAATAAATAAAAGAAAAACCAAGAAAAGGAATTAGAAGTGAAATTCAAATTTTTTCTTAATTAATCAAGATTGGTCTCAATAAATTCTGTGTTTCACACTGGTAATTCCTTTCTTTAAATACTATAGGACTTCTGAGTCACTGAAGTGTTTTGAAAAGAGGAAGACAGTAATGTCAGATCTGTACATGGAGAAGATTAGTCTGGTGGGGTATAAAAGATAGGTTAGAGAAAGAAAGAGAATAAATAGAGATTTATTAGACAATCAATTGAGTATGTTTTTATAGAAACCAAAAAAAGGAGAGAGTATCCATAGAAAAGAAATAGTCAAAAGTGCAGCATTGTCAAATGTTTCAAAGAAAACGAAATCAAAACAGCCAATAATTAACAAATGCACATAAATACACAAACCTATATTCTCCTAACCCAAGATAAAAGGAAATGAGGAAACAAGTCTGAAAAATCTCCTTTTGAATATTTGGGTTCTTAAGAGCAACCTACTTATTTTCAGATAAACATTTAAGATTTTAGAATGACTGATTAAGATAATTTCTTTTGGAACAAAGTCTGTGAACTGAATGTTTTCTAGTAGAAGTGTGGAAAGTGGATAGTTTGGAGAGGTGACAGGATTTAGAGAATGCCAAGTTTCATTCCATGCAATATGAAAATCTGCCAATGAAAGTTTTTCAGAGAGACTTCATCGCCTCAAGGATTTAGGGAGAAATAAAACCAAGGAATGACTAGGGACAAGCTAGGGATGGATTTCAGCACTCTGTGTCTGATGTCGGGGCCTATGGGCCCTTTAAAATCCCATTCAGGTCAACACTGCCTGCTGGGCATAAAGCTTGCCTACTATCTCATTTTAGATTCTGATACCATCATTAAGGGATAAGGAAATTGTTTTTCCTTTGTGATCAGTACAAATCATTAAAACTATTTTTGTTGGAACCCAGAGTAAACCCTCTTTGCTAGCTTTTATAACCATTCTTACTTTTCAAGTTGATTTGGGGGTTGTATCTCTGTTTCTGAGCCCCAATGTAAGAAAAGGGAAAGCTGGAGCTGGTTATGTTCCTTCCTAACTGGGCAGAGAGAAATAAAGCTCTTCTACTCAGCACATTTCAAAACTCTCCCCACCCCCAAAGTCATGTGCTTTTGATGATTATAGTGTTTTATCTTTCAACTTTTCTCCTGTTTTGTTTTCTATTATGGCACATATTGCAATCCAAGAAGTAAATCTCCATAAAGAACTTTTGGATAAAATGCAGGTCAGAGTTAGCAGCTATTTTCCTTCTCATAGCAAACTATATAACAAACTCAGAGAAAGAATCACTGTCATGTTACAAAGAGTATGACAGTCTAGTGTCAAAAATGGGGAGTATAGCAGCTTTAGATTGTAACATTAGTATATTTCTTCTTCCTATGTCATGTATGCATGCGGAGCAAGAAACAGGTAAACTATAGCTTGACCATCTATAGCATTTCTTTTTATTCATTTTTTTAAAATTCTGAACTTACAAAATAAAACAAGCATTTTAATAACATAGTATAGTAGAAAAAAAGATGATTGCATATGAAACTACAGATTGATTGTGTACTACTTACTATTCCTTTTTTTTATTTTTTAAAATTTTTAACTTTTTATTGACAGAACCCATGCCAGGGTAATTTTTTACAACATTATCCCTTGCACTCACTTCTCTTCCGATTTTTCCTCTCCCTCCCTCCACCCCCTCCCCCAGATGGCAAGCAGTCCTATACATGTTAAATATGTCACAGTATATCCTAGATACAATATATGTTTGCAGAACCAAACAGTTCTCTTGTGCACAGGAAGAATTGGATTCAGAAGGTAAATATAACCCGGGAAGAAAAACAAAAATGCAAACAGTTTACATTCATTTCCCAGTGTTTTTCCTTTGGGTGTAGCTGCTTCTGTCCATCATTGATCAATTGAAACCGAGTTAGATCTTCTCTTTGTCAAAGAAATCCACTTCCATCGGAATACATCCTCATACAGTATCGTTGTTGAAATATATAATGATCTCCTGGTTCTGCTCATTTCACTTAGCATCAGTTCACGTAAGTCTCTCCAACCCTGATCATTTCTTACAGAACAATAATATTCCATAACATTCATATACCACAATTTACCCAACCATTCTCCAATTGATGGGCATCCATTCAATTTTCAGTTTCTAGCCACTACAAACAGGGCTGCCACAAACATTCTTGCACATACAGGTCCCTTTCCCTTCTTTAGTATCTCTTTGGGGTATAAGCCCAGTAGAAACACTGCTGGATCAAAGGGTATGCACAGTTTGATAACGTTTTGGGCTTAATTCCAGATTGCTCTCCAGAATGGTTGGATTCGTTCACAATTCCACCAACAATGCATCAGTGTCCCAGTTTTCCCGCATCCCCTCCAACATTTATCATTATTTTTTCTTGTCATCTTAGCCAATCTGACAGGTGTGTAGTGGTATCTCAGAGTTGTAATTTGCATTTCTCTGATCAATAGTGATTTGGAACACTCTTTCATATGAGTGGATATAGTTTCAATTTCATCATCTGAAAATTGTCTGTTCATATCCTTTGACCATTTATCAATTGGAGAATGACTTGATTTCTTATAAGTTAGAGTCAATTCTCTATATATTTTGGAAATGAGGCTTTTATCAGAACCTTTAACTGTAAAGATGTTGCTTACTATTCCTTTTAAATACAAATAAATTCATCATTTTTTTCTCTTTTTTTTCTTCCCCCTCACACTAATACACATACATATAATATCATTCTGTTTTCTGGATGCAGATAGTATTTTCCTTCACATGTTCTTTGAAGTTAATTTGGGTATTTATAATAGTCAAAATGACTTAATCACTCAAAGTTGTTCTTAAAATAATATGGTTGTTATCTCAATTTAAGTTTGTTAGGATATCAAGGATGCTGAAATGAGATTTCCCCTTCATTTCAATTTCTCTCTGAAAGAGTCCTGGTGATGACTGAAATTCTCTTATTCAACTGAATTCAACGAATACTTATTAAATACTTGAAAAAATGACCTTGGAGTCAGCAAGATCTAAATTCAAATTCTCCCTCTCAACATATTCTGGATGTGTGATTATGAGCAAATTCCCCTTAGACAACTCTGCCACTTTAAATTGAAGCCAAGTTACTGATATGCATTTGTGGATGGAATGTCTGTATTCCTCTATGTAGCTGAAGTAAAAAATTGATAGGAAGGGAAATGTTCTGGGAACTTGGGATCCCAAAGAATTTATTTTAGGGACATATTCAAACAATAAATATATCTTTTATTTCTTAGGTTCAAAATAAAATAAATTTAAAAATGAACAAACATTTATTAACTACTACATGCTGAGAGAGCAGCTTGGTCTAGTATACAGATGGCAGACTTTACATCCAGGGACACTTGAATTTAAGTCCTGACTCTCACAAATATCAGTTATGTGACCTTGGCCAAGTTTGTTAAGTTTTCAGTGCTCCAGACAACTCCAAAAGATTTTAAGTTGCTAAAGAGATGCCTACTTGCATAGGTTGGGGGATTTTTCTCATCCATGAGTTCCCATAGCAATGAAATCACAGGTTCTATTCCTATTCCTGTCCTACTTTGTGCCAGGCCCTGTGCAATGAGTAGAGGAACAAAGTGAATTAATGCTATCCTTAGAAAACTTGCATTCTAATAGGGCAAGATGAGTTGAAAAGAGAAGGATGTACAATACATATAATATAGATGCAAGGCAAATTATAGAGGAAGCTGTTCTCATCTAGAGAGACCAGGGAAGGTGTCCTAGAGAAGGCAAGGTTTGAGCCAAGACTGACAATGATATATGTGGCACTTTATCCCCTATGGGAACCAGAGGATAATATGAGGGCAATAGGCAGATTGGATGGGAGGAAAGCAATGAAGAAATAGATCACCAAGATGAGAAGGTGCTAAAAGTAAAAAGTGGAGGTTGTCCAAGTCAAATTTGGCATACTTCCTGATTTTTCAGGTAATCAGCAGTGATGTTATCCATGACAAGAGATAGTTCTCTCTCTGTGAAAAGTAGTGAAAAATTGAGATCCCTACAAATCGATTTTGTCTTTTAAGATGTTCGCTAAAACTCTTCAGCAGGCTTAATCAGTTGTACATGAATTAATGATGGCTATCAAACTAGAAAAAGAATGAATTCCAAATAAATACTCATTGCATAATTGAAGTTGCAAGACTTCTCTATGAATAAAATATATTTGTATTTACAGTGCATAAATTTGGTTGTGACACCGTGGGCCACACACAGCTTTCTGATGATAACGCTGAACTGTGTTAAATTAGTAATGGGCTGAATACATTTCTTAATTATGTCACCAACATTGTGTGCGGGAATGCCATTTAAAATAAATTGGATACCATTTGTATGCCTGTAGTACAAGGAAAAAGTGCTATATTTTGAAAATCTTAATGTACTTTTGGGAGCATAGGTTAATGTCATATGCTGCTTAAAATTAGTCGTTAGTTTCAGAGCTTGCTACTGTATTAAGACATTTCATGTATTCTTTTAATCAGCCTAATTATTAGTATAGATTTACATATCTTGCCATAAGCACACTTGGGATCCTTGAGGGCCTTTGGAAATGGGAAGTACAAACTTAACTAAAATTTATGGGTATTTTTTTAACATCTTTAAAACAGTACACACTAAGTCTAATCCACTACCATCTTTTCTTTAATATCATCTACTAGTGAGTTTTAATCCTTGGTTATCATATTCACGGAAATAAAGGGGGCAATTTTCTATTTTACAATTATGCTATCATAGATTGAGAGCAAGAAATTTAAATATATTCTTTAGTCCCTATCTGTCATTTTCGGGATGGGATAACTGAAATGGAACACAGAGATTCAGCCAAGGTCATAGCTACAATTAGGTAGAACCTGGAACTGATTGAACAGCTGATTCTAAGGAGAAGTTAATGGTTCAATATCATTTTGGAAGATGGCTTCTATTGAACAGCCTCAGGACTCTAGGCTTGAAGGTCTGTGTGCTGCTTAATATTTTTTCTGTAACTTTGATAAAATCATGAATGACACTTTTAAAATTTGCAAAGAACATGAGATGACAAAGTCAGAATCCAAAATAGACCTTGGTAGGCACAAACATATCTAGTCAAGTAAGTTACAACATAGTGATGGCATTGTGGACAGGCACTTGTCTCTCAGATTATACTTATTTCAAAAGGAAAAAAAAAACTTATCACGGGTCCTTTGGAAATAACCACCAAAAATGCTTTAGTATTTTAAGTATTTTAAGAGCTATTAGAATAAGATGATCAGATTTTAGTTGTTTTAGTCATGTCCAACTCTTCATGATCCCATTTGGGATTTTCTGAGCAAAGATACTGTAGTGACTTGCTATTTCATTTTCCACTTCATTTTACAAATTAGGAAATTAAGGCAAACAAGGTTAAGTGACTTCCTCTGACTCACATAGCTAAAAAGTGACTGAGATTAGATTTGAACTCATTTTTCAGACTTCAGGCCCAGAGCTCTATCCATTGTGCTACCTAAACATCCTGAATAAATGAATAAATTTTCTAAAAAAAGATGAACTTGCTGATGTCTCATGTTGTTGTCTACTTAAGATATTGTGACTGCCCATCTTGGAAAAACTCTTAGTGTCTTCATGCTGCTGTGTTATCTGATGGTGAATTGTCTTCCTCCTGAGCAGCCTGCACTCAGGGGTCCTAATTCAACATTTTCCACAACTCCAAGCAGTCATTTTTTTCAGGTAATTTTTCCAAACATCAAGAACTTAGTGTTTTCAAGCTGCGAAGTGTGGAATTAGGTTTCCCAATGTTCTCCCCAAAGTATTTTAGTAACATTAGTTGGAATTCTGCTGTGATTGTGTGTCTTACATGGCCTTACTTGGTCTTACCTTCAATGTGACACAGGCTAGAATAACAGAAACAGTTCTAAAGACTGAGGATGTGAGCCCTCAAATTGCCTTAATTTTCTAGGGATTTTTAAGCTAGAAAGCAGTGGAATAAACACTGGATTTGAAAGCAAAAATTGTTGTTATTGTTATTGTTTAATCATTTCAATAATTTCTAACTCTCCATGAGCTCATTTTGGGATTTTTTCTTGGCAAAGATGTTGGAAGTGGTTTGCCATTTCCTTCTCCAGCTCATTTTACAGTTGAGAAAACTGAGGCAGACAGGTTAGATGCCTTGCTCAGGGTCACACAGCTCATAAGTATCTGAGGCCAGATTAGAACTCGTGAAGATGAGTTTTCCTGATTCCAAGACCAGTATTTTATTCACTGTGCCACATAGGTGTTCAGAGTTAAGGGACCTAGATTGTAATCCTTGCTCTGCCATTCACTCATGACTAACTCTGGCCAAGAATCTTCACCTCCTGTGGGTCTCTCTTTATCTACAAAATGAGAGGGTTGGAATAAATGGATTAGAACTCCCCACCACTCAAGGCCCCTTTTAACTTGATATTTGCAATCTTATGATTTTCTTCCCATTTTAAAGGGCCCTTAAAAAAAAAAAAGGCAGCAGTGAGACTGTGGCTGATTCAAGTAAGTTTTATGCAGGGCATGAAGGTTCTGGGTCACCTTTGGGAGGCTTTGTAGTGGGTTTTTCCCCTACTTCCTAGCTTGATGGCCTGGCCAGAATATTATTTCTCTGCTACATAACCCTGCAGCTACCATAGCTATATCTAGTCAAATCCTAGAAAATAACATTCTTGTCGTCAAAGTCCTTGACACTATCAAATGATTCAGTGTTAGATACCAAAATGATTATATCAGTGGAAATGACATTAAAGAAGAAACATTACTATCAGCTTTGCTGCTGCCTCTTAAGGAGCATGGGACCTTTTCATTCGACTGTTAAAATAATTCTTCAATATATATAGACTTCCCCATTAGAATGTGAGCTCCTTGAGAGCAGACACTGTCTTACTTTTATTTTTTAATCTTTATCTGCCATTCTTAGTACAGTGCTGTGGACACATTAAACACTTATTAAGTGCTATATTCATTTATTCAAATTGGTTATGATTTTGTCTTATTATTCCTGCTGAGAACAAATTTGCAGAAGAATGTTTTAATTCAGCAAATAGAATGGGAAGAAGTGAAAAGAAAACCTAAGAACAGCTTATACTATGGCTTTTAAGATCATAAGATCCCAAAATCAGCCCCAGAAGGAGGACATAATAATAATTCTGGTAGTCTAGCTCCATTCAGATACTACATCCAATCCAAACTGAGGAAGTAGCCTTGTTGTTGTTCATTAGTGTTTGATTCTGCATGACCCCATTTGGGTTTGTTGTTGTTGTTTTTAACAGTTACTGGAATGCTTTTCTTTTCCTTCTCCAGTTCATTTTACATATGGGGAAACTGAGGCAAATAGGACTAAGTGACAGCTAATAAGTGAGTGAACTTATGAATATGTCTTCCTGATTTCAAACTCATCCACTGCACCACCTGGCTGCCTGAGGAGGGATGCTAGTACAGAAATAATACTAGATCTAGTCAGATAGCTTGAGTTCGGATCCTACCTCTGATATTTAACTAACCAAGTGATTTGGGGCAAAAAAAAAAAAAAAAAAAAAAAAGAATTCATCAATTCTTTGCCTCTCAGTTTTCTTATCTACTAAATGAGGGAATGAAACTAAAGACCTTTGGTTCTTTTTATCTCTAGTTCTATGATCATCCTACGCCCTTCCCAATGATACAGGATAGAACTTTATCAGGGAGGATCTGAATCTGAACCCCCAAAACACTTAATCATTACTCTAATACCTTCTGGGTCATGCTCTTCATCTTGGGTTCCAAGCAGTGAAAGATTCAGTTATGAACTCCAAATGAGACCCAAGGAAATATATATATGACACATGAACTTATTACCCTTCTATAAGTATAAGGTGATGAATAATAACATACAAGAAAGGGAGGAGAGGGAAAAAAACCTTGAACACTAGAGCCAAACTTTTCTGAGCTTTTTCAGATTTTACCTGTTATTTATTCTATTATCCTACTCCATGCTAACCTGAATCACCAAGGCACCTTCCCTTTCTAACTCTCTCTTCCTTTCCCTCTCCCTTGTTCCCTCCCTCCCTCCCTTCCTCCTTTCTTCCCTCCTTTCCTCACTCTCTCTCTATTTCTATCTCTCCTTCTCTCTCTCTGTTCCACTCTCTTTCATTCTCTCTCTCTCTCTCTCTCTCTCTCTCTCTCTCTCTCTCTCTCTCTGTCTTTCTCTTCCCCCATCTCTCTCCCCATCTCTCTCTGTCTCTTATTCCCCCTCTTTCCAACACCTTCACCAAACAAGCACATACACAAATACATCCTCACAACTGCATATGCAACTTACTCTCTTTCTCTTAACAAGAATAGAAACTGTCAGAAAAAATCATATCCTTCTCCCTAGTAGGTAGGGTTGAGATTCAGGGCAGTCATTGGAAGATCAAAAAAACTCAAAGCACCATAATCGAATAACATGAATATTAGTGCTAAGGTTCATGATTTGGATAAAATTATATATAAAATGGGAATAAAAAAAGTACCTCCTCAGTATTGTTTAATGTTAAAATAGAATTATATGCCCACACATATACATAAATGTAGTTTCATTTTACATATGTATTCATTTATTGCAAACTTGAAGTGGTGTTTAAGCATTATTAAATCAGTGGTATGATTACCACACTACTGAGTATACAACTCCAACATCTGAGTTTTTGAAGTACCTGGCTGAGGTAAGAACCTGTTTTCCTAAGCCTAACTTCAATTTAACCAGGTCAATCCATATTTACTGGCCAGTCTGCTTAATATTGAGCTCAGTCTGCCTCAGAAATAGCTTCACCAGGTGTTTGTGTCCTTTTTTCTTATTACGAATGTCTGTCTAGTCTGATGTTGAAGATTCCCAATACTTGATGGTAGAGCTGTGTTGGTGGTTATTTAAAGAATTGATTCCATTGCAAGTTAGGTCTCTGGGGATGGAGGTGGAGGTGTGCTTTTGACTTAGCCACGACTAGTTGGGGCTGGGTGAATTTGTTATGGAAGTGTTATCACTAAGTTTCAATCCTATTAGGGTTTGAAGGGAAGCTTCTAACTTAATTCCAGATTTTTTTTTTCATCTAGCAGATTTCATTGTTGTACTGATGGGAAAATTTTAATGCTTTATTGATGCCCTTTGTCTTTATTTCCCAGTCATTCTCTACCCTTCTTTGTGAGAAAGAAAAATGATTAAGCAAAAAAAAAAATTAAAAAAATTCAATACAAATATCTTTTCTGACTATTTAGATAATATTCTGTCCTGGTTATCTCCTATCTCTGACAGGAGGACATGGCAGACATGGTTCCTTATCTTTTCTTTAGGATCTTCAACAGTTTTTTCTTACTAAAAATTTAGCATCCTTTCAGCACTCTTTTCATGTACATTGTCATATACATTGTCTATGCTGTTCTCTTGATTGTCTTTAATTCACCTGCATGATTAATAGATGCTTTGTGACTTAGGCAGTTAGTTGCCTAGGGCACTTAGAGGTTAAATGGACAGGATCATACAGCCAGTATAGGATGGAGATGGAATTTGAATTCAAATCTCTTCCTGTCTCTAAGGCCATATTCTCTTCCCCCGCCCTTTCCCACTACTGACACATAAAACGCATTATTTTCTTGTAAAGTAAATCTGTACTACTTTTTAGGAAAGCATAGTAACTTTGCATGTCTATTCATGGCTAAATGTCTCTTAGGTCTTTCCACAATTTTGGCTTCCATCAGATTATGTTGAGGTTTTGTGTGTAGGATACTTTAGAAGAGCATTTAAAGAGTGTTTCTATTTGAAATGGAGGAAGAAGATGAGGCATTTTTCCCCAGCTCCAGCAGCTCCATTCATGCTATGTTTAGAAATTTCAGATAAAATTATGAGGCATAAAAAGTTTCAAGCATTGAAGATTAATTTTCCTCCATAAATATATAGATCATAGTCAAATTCTATATGACTAGTTTTGCCTACAGCCAAATATTTTCAGTATAATTTCAAAGCAATATCTAAGCAAATGGTGGAACAACAGAGTTGAAAGAACATTTGGTGTATTGTAAGTGTCAGGTTAACATTCACAACCTGATGAGTTGTGGAGGAGCCTGGTGCCAGAGTGTGGGGCCATTTTTATTTTAAAATAACAAAGTTGGAAGCTATGTTCAGAAGTAAAATTAAAGTAAAAGAAAATAAATAATCCATGTCTCTCCTGTTCTGTTTAAATATTAAAGTGTCAACTGCAATTTTGAAATGCCACAAATATGCTTGCCGTGTTCCTGCAAGTGGTTCATCTGCTTGCTTTTCATGGTGTTTGAGCAGTAATTTCTTCTGAGGAAGGTTTGCCAGCATGTGGAAGTGGGGGTTACATAGAATCTTTCAGGTCAGAAGGAAAACATACCACTCACTTCATGATTTTTATGTTCTCTTCCAACGTCTCCCCCCTCCCAATGCCATCTTTCAGAGAACTCCTACTTAGGTACCCAGTGGAGTATGCATAGACTCACTCTGGTTGTAATTGTAATCCTTTCCTAAAGCTTCTGACTTCTCTTTTTTGCCTCAGCTATCAAGTCACTTCATTCTTCACGAAATCCTTAGGGCTATGTTGCTGGTTGACTCAAATACAGCCTCTCCCCTGGGAGGAGAGCAGGGACAGGGGACCCCAGTCATGGCCTTTAGTTGAGAGCAATCCATCTCTGGAGATTTAGAATCTTATGAGATAGGAAGTGTTATTTATCTTAGAGTATTTGAGTATAAATTAAGCCTAAGAAAATCTGGGAGTAATACATGAGATGCTCCCCATACCTGAATAGCTGACTGGGTTCTCTCATTGCTGCTGAGGCTTCGAAGGAAAGGAAAGAAAGAAAGAGGTCCTTGGCTGAATTTCAGCAGAATTGACAGCATGTCATTTAATTCATCACAAAATGGTAAAGGAACTTAAATCCATAAGACATAATAGAATGTAGTCCATCTGGCTTGAATCTGTAGATCCCCTAGGACTTAGATGTAGGAGCTGATCATAGCTTATGCATTCCAGTAACTATTCCCAAGAATTCAGAGTCATTGCAAATTTCCCAAACTGGGAGGATATAACTACCTCCAGTTTTGTAGAAAATCATCTTGTTTGGTTTTATTTATTTTTCTGTAATAGAGTCTGAAAATACAACTCCTTCAAAATCACAACTTAAGAAAAAATCAAGTGCTCACAAAAGAATTATTAACTTAAAGGACCTGCCTTCAAAGACTTTACCTGGAAAGAGAAACTTAACTCACTTAAAATAACAAAAGGATAAGAGAGTTAAAATACTTAAGACTACCCATAAACATAACAGGAATTCAGTGTGGTCTTTGTGTGCCAGAGTAGCCAGGGAGGTTTCATTAGAAAAGATAGGATAAAAACCTAGTGGAGCTGTTAGTAGATCAAAGAATATGGACAATTTGTAGCCCTTTGGGCATAGTTCCAAATTGTTCTCCAGAATGGCTGGATCAGTTCACAACTCCATCAATAGTATATCAGTGTCCCAATTTTCCTGTTCCCTCTAATATTTATCATTTTTCTTTTCTATCATATTCACCAATCTTATAAGTGTGAGGTGATACCTCAGAATTAGTAATATCTGTAGCAAAAATTTATAAAGTTGTTATAAGGATCAAATGAGATAATATTTGTAGAGTACTTTGTAATTCTTAAAGCACACTAGGAAAGTCAGCTGTTTTCTTTACTTGTTGGGTAACTTTCTGCTTCTTCTCCACTCTACGCCAACCTGGGCAACTTTCTGTTTTCTTTATTTTAAAACTAGCCATATTTGCTGCACTTTCAAGATGGTGACTGTTTTAATTGACCAAGGTCCAAATTTAGAGCATAAGGGCATTTAATTGAACAATTTACAGATGAGGAAGCTGAGATCCAGAATAGCTGAAATGACATGGTCAGGAGAATATCAGTAAAAAGTAGCAGAGGCAAGGTCAGGATTGGTACCGTCTCACTCCAAATCCAGCCCCTTTTTCACTGTCCTGGAGGTGGCAGTTTCACAGGGCAGAGAGTCTTCCGCATTTCCATGGATGACACATTTTAACTCTTTTTACAGTTATTTTGTGACTCTTGTACTCTATGAAGATTAAGCCTTGTAAATCCAGAAAGGTTTTAAAGCTTTTAAGGTAATGAAATTACACAAAATATATCAACCTGGGAGTGTCGCCTTGGGCTCAGACAAGACTCCAGGATTTTCCAGTCACCTCAAACTCTGCTATGGTGAGCTATTACATGATCTCCAGCACATAATGTCCATGTTTAAAAGTCACTGCCAAAAGGCCTTCAAATCAATATTATCCCCCTGTAGCATTTCCTCATATATTACATTTTTAAAAAAGTCTAATCTCTTGGAGAGTTGTAAAGAAGTTTTAGTGCAGCGCACGTGTGCACACATGAATGTTTCATCGTTATTCTTCAGGATTTATTTAAAATTTTAGTCAGCAGTCCTTTGGAATTTTGATTGATTACTAGGCAAATTAGACAAGAAAAACCATACTATAAGAAGACTGCAAATATATGCTTTCTTCTTCTATTCATTGGAAATACATTTTAGAAATTGCTTCAAATCAAAAAATTTGCAAATATTGTACCATATTTTAGAAAAGACTCCTGTGAAAAAGAAGATTTGTTCCTGATATTAAAGTCATTCAATGATTGCCCACTTTTTTTCTCCAAAAATCCACTTTTTTGGATACTCTTTGAGTTCTATTTATTATATCAGCCTCTGTTGGGTGCTAATATTTTCTAATTCCTTATAGCTCTTAATTAAATAGTAAGAGTAATTTATTTTTTAATAAAGGGATTTTGTCATTGCCTTAAATCAGAAGTAAATGAGACACAAAAGTAGAATGAGGTCTATGCAGTACCAGGGAGCAGAAGACAGTTAAAAATCCAAAAGTCCAAAATCTAAAACTCACAAGTTGGCTGTGTGAATTGTGAATATTCAAACCTAGAAATGCTCCATGAGTGAATCTAAAAGGCTTCTAATATTCACATACAAATAAATAAATACATAAATTTCCATATTTTAAGCTCTAAGAAAAACCAGAAGATTCTGGTGTTTGTTGATATGAATGTGTGAGTGTGGATAAGTCAATTCCCTTCCCTGGGCCCCAGTTCCCTTAGCTGTAAAATGAGGTAGTTGGAATGGTTCCTATAGAACATCCCCCTGCCCCCGCCAGCTCTAGATCATGATTCCACTATATATGGAATAATTCCCATCATTCCAGACCCATTACTCCATTGGGTATGGAAATGGACACACCTAGCTGTTTTGACCACATGAGTTTAATAAAAGAATGCAAACTCTTGGCTGAGATCTAAGATTTTATCATTAAGAGGTTTATTTGTTTGTTTTGACCAGATCTATGATTTCATTGGTATCAAGAGCTTCCAGGGAGGAAATTCTCCCAATGAATTCAGATTGTCACCACTCTGCAATTTATAAAGTTGCCTGGGGCACAAATAGAATCAGTAACTTGCTAAGGATGACACAGACATTATTCTGTGTTCTGGTGATACTGGAACTCAGGTCTGTTTGATTTTAAGAACAGGACTCAGTCCACTATACCCTACTGCCTCTCATCATAAGTAAAAACTGAATTGTCATGAAGACTCCACAACAGACTTATGATTTAATCTTGAACAATTCACTTAACTCCTAAATAAATTGGTATTCCTATCTACTAAACTTGTATCTCATCACCCATGACTCTACCTTACATATTTATGCTGAGGATAAAATGAAATAATTAATTGAAAAGTACTTTGAAAGTAAAGGTGATTAGTAAATTCAAACATAGCAATATGATTTTCATTCTTTTAGAAGGATGGCAACCAGGTAATCTAGTGAATAGCATGCTGGGTCTGGAATCAGGAAGATCTGGGTCAACCCCAATTGCCACACACACACACACACACACACACACACACACACACACACAAATCCTTGATGCTTATTGAGAAAAACTGATTGAGATAATTTTATGGGATCTTCTTCCTCTACCAGAGTGGTAAACTCATCTATATTTAAAAATATTTTATCCATGCTATTTCTTTTATACCTCCTCCCTTTCTTTCACCTCCTCTCCTCACCTCTGTTGTTTCTTTGCTCTTCATCATTTCACATAAACATTTCCAAGTTTCTCTGAGTTCATCAGGTTTATTGTTTCTTTTGGCATAATTATATTCTACAATATTAATGTTCTACAATTTGTTCAGATATTCCTCAACCAAAGGGAACCCATTCTGTTCTTATTTTTTGCTATTATAAAAAGTACTGCCACAAATAATATATATATATATATATGTGTGTATAAACACACATATTCATTCACACACACATATACACACATACTCATACACATACATAGTGTATATGTGTATGTGTGTATTGTGACATTTCTTTTTATCTTTGACCTATTTGGGATTGATGATTAGCAGAAGTATTGCTTTGGTAAAACACTATATCTTGCACAACTCTTCTGAACAAGTCATAATGACCTAATTACAAAAAATTTTTCCCACCAGCAACTACTGCTATCCAATTCTAAGATCATGGATAGAATTTTTCATTGACCACCTGCTTCAGAGGCTATAAAAATACCAAGCCTTTCCTCTTTCTTCTAGACTGAAAGAAAACAAAACAAAACAAATCAAGTCTGTAATTATAGCTCCAGACCTTCACTATTTAGATGGGCTTGTTAGTTAATAAGATTTCCAGATGCACAGAAAATGTGTTCTAATTAATACAAGAAGGGAAATTTTTGTGGAAAATCATAATTTTATATATAGAGAATTGACTCAGATTCATAAGGATTCAAGCCATTCTCTGATTGATAAACGTTCAAATGATATGAACAGACAATTCTCAGAAGAAGAAATTGAAACCATTTCTAGTCATATGAAAAGGTGCACTAAATCTTCATTGATCAGAGAAATACAAACGAAGGCAATTCTGAGATATCATTACAAATCTATCAGATTGGCTAAGATGACAGGAAAAGATAATGATGATTGTTGGAGAGGATGTGGGAAAAGAGGAACACTAATACATTGTTGGTGGAATTGTGAACTTATCCAAATATTCTGGAGAGCAATTTGGTACTATGTCCAAAGAGTTATCAAACTGTACATACTCTTTGACCCAGCAGTGTTTCTACTGGGCTTATAACCCAAAGAGATCTTAAAAGAGGGAAAGGGATCCACATGTGCAAAAATGTTTGTGGCAGCCCTTTTTGTAAGTGGCTAAAAACTGGAAACTGAGTGGATGCCCATCAGTTAGAAAATGGTTTAATAAATTATGGCATATGAATGTTATGGAATATTATTGTTCTATAAGAAACGACCAGCAGGATAATTTCAGAAAGGCCTGGAGAGACTTACATGAACTGATGCTAAGTGAAGTGAGCAAAACCAGGAGATCATTGTACATGATAAAATAAATATTATACAATGATCAATTCTGATGGACATAGCTCTTTTCAACAATGAGGTTATTCAAACCAGTTCCAATTGTTCAGTGATGAACAGAGCCATCTACACCCAGAGACAGACCTGTGGGAAATCAATGTGGTTAATATTTTGTTATAAGAGAGAGTTTTGGTAAGGAGAGGAATATATTGAAGAATGTAAGTGATATAAAAACAAAAAGTATCATAAATTGTATTTTTAAAAATGAATAGACTTGGTACAGAAATAGAATATTTGATCCATTTATGATATTGGAAAGAAATAGTTATACTTTATATTTTCCATACTGTTACAAATCATTTTTATTGTTTTGATAATGGAAATTATTAAACTTTGACTTGCTTTTTTTTTGTAAAAAAGTAAAGAAAAAAAGAAAATCATAATTTTAATTTGGTTGTCTAGTGTCATAAATGAGCCAATAACTCTTCTGATTGTGGATGAGAATACTTCCATCAATTTGAAAGTCATATTATTGAGTCTCTTTGATGCTAATGTACTAATAAGGTTGGTTTTGGGGGCTAGAATGATAGGAATAGTACTGGGGCAGCACCAAGGAATGAAGTTGCTGTAAAGGGAAAAGCACTGGCTGTTGGATCAGAATTCTTTTTATTTACAACACATGAGCATTGGTTTCCTTGTTTATAGAATGAGGCTGTTGAACTAATTGACCTCTGCAATCTCTTTTTACATCTCAGACCCATTGAATTAAGGCTGGCAATGGCATTCAAGATCATCCATTGAACTTCATTTTGCATTTGAATCCACATTTTATATGGGGGGGGGGGGGGAGATTAAGAATCAGAGAGGAGATAAGATTTTCCTAAGATTTCCCAGCTAGTCAGTGGTAGAAAATGACCTAAAATTCGGATCTCCTGACTTTCAGTACCGGGCTTTTTCAGATTTGTTTATTTCTCTTCACTTTATGGGACTGTGATTATCAGAGAAAGGGCTTGGATGTCCCTGTATTCCTCCTCCTGCCACACATCACCTCTTTCCTTGGGACTAGTCCTAATGAAATGTTTCCAATTTAAATTTTAGATCTGCTGGGAGGGACTCTTTTTATCTCAGTGGGTTCCTTCTCCATCAAAGTCCAATGTACATGGAGTTATGGCCCGCCTAGTCAATGTGGTATGGTAGTGGTCCCATCCTCTCCCCTCCAGAATCCTGCCTTAAGGTTTTGAGTCAGTCTCAAAAGACAAATGAGAGGGATTGCTTTTGATTGATCAATCAAAAACAATTCCTTCACTTTTGTCTTTTGAGATTTAGACTCAAAACATTAAAGAGAGGGAAAAAAGTGATGTCAATTTAGTTTGAAAGTGAAGAATGTACTCCTTTCTTTTGTGAGTCTTTCAGATCAGAAAAATGTCTTCTTGAGCTAACCAATTAGAATGCCAGTTTCTTGAGCATTATTTTTTCTTCCTCTCTGTCCCTCTATTCCTCTATCAGAGTCCTTCATGCCCTTCATCTTTCCCATCCCCTGCCTTTGCCCTCATTTTCTTGCCATGAGTTTAGAGAAAAACACTATTTGTTCTTTTCCAGAACAACGTTCTTTTCCAGATGAATCTGCTTTGACTGATCCTTTCCTACAGGTCTCAAGCAATTTTGCAGGATTTACAGAGCCCCTGAAATGAGTGGAGATTTTCAGGCTTTGCCAGGAAGTGTTTTTAATTCTCTTGTCATTCTTTTTAAAGGGGGGAGGGGGAGGAACATCACCACACACAATCCCTGTACCAGTAAGTGCAGAATAAAGGACACAGAACCTGCGCGAATTGGCTGCTGTTTTGCCCATATTGGCTCCATTGTCGATGATAATGCATCCGAGGGAAAAGGCTTTGGGAGGAGAGCCAAGCATTGATTTGTTTTTGAAGCTCTTCTGGTATGTTGGCTGCTGTGTGATCTTTTGTGAAACTCAGAGATGCAAAGTGCAGCTTGTTTTCAAAAGTTGTTGCCAGTGGCTAAGACAGATGCTTTTTCGAATGTTAACCAGTGCGCTGTGAGGCACTGGAGTGCTTTGCTAGCTCTAGCAGCCACGGAACCTCGAGAAGGAGGCTGCCGTGACCTCTGCTTAATTTCCCTCTCTTCTTTTCTTTAGAAAGAACTCCTTCACAAATGCTCTGAATGAGCACAGGAGTGGTACTGTGCATGTGCCCGAGTGTCCAGCACTGATGCTGATTGTGGAAGATGATCAAGGGCTCTGGTACTTTTCCTTATGTATTGCCTGGCTCAGGCCCCACCTTTTCCAGGACTCCATCCTTGTTAATTTTAGCTCACAATGATGTATAGATTCATTCATATACCTTAGTTTTTTATAATCCATCCTTCCTTCCTTCCTTCCTTCCTTCCTTCCTTCCTTCCTTCCTTCCTTCCTTCCTTCCTTCCTTCCTTCCTTCCTTCCTTCCTTCCTTCCTTCCTTCCTTCCTTCCTTCCTTCCTTCCTTCCTTCCTTCCTTCCTTCCTTCCTTCCTTCCTTTTCTTTCTTCTTCCTGGTAAGCTTATTCTATAAAATTTGGTTTGGTATTTTCTAGTAGTTTCTGTTGGTTTTAAACCCTATTTGACTGTAAACTTCTTGAAGGAATGGGCCATGTCTAAAATTTGCATCTCCCTAAGCACTTAGCATACTTAACTAGTAGGGTGCAATATGGTAAAGATCCTGGATTTTGAGTCAAAGGATCTATGTTTACATCTAGTACTTCTGCTTACTACTTGAATATTCTTAGGCAAACATTGCTTTCTCTTGCTATGTCTCAGTTTTGACTACTGTCAAATGAGATGATTAAACTAGGTGACCTCTAAGATTCCTTGATGTTCTAAATATGGAGTCCTATGAACATTCCAGCTCTAAAATCTGTGATTTTGTAAACTATACCTAGTAACTGGTTAAACACTATTTAATTATATTACCTTGGCTCTGCTACTTGTGTGATATTGGATAAGTCATTTCATCCTTCTGGGCTTCAGTTTTCTCATCTGGAAAATGAGGTGATTGGGATAGTTTCTGAAGACTCTTCCAGTTCTAATTTTACATCTATAAACTAAGTATGAATATCTTGTATTTTAAGGTTCTATGCCAGATGTTATAGGAAATATAAAAAAGAACAAATCAGAATTTATTCCCTTAAGGAATTTTATGTCTGAGATGTAATTCCATTTGTACCCACTCTTTGCATTCTACAATTTAATATATAAGCATCATGTTATTCCACCCAACCCCCTCATGACTTGCTTAATGTCGCAGAGATAATAAATAGTAGGACCTGGATTTGAACCGAGCTCCTCTGACTCTAACATTATTTACTATCTTGTCCATGGGTATAATATACTTGTGTATCCAAGTGTAGGATCTCATTAGAAGGTTGGCCACAGGATGATGAATTTTCTCATTGCAGAATTACCTCAAAAATCATCTCCTAAATTGTAGAAGGATTTCTATCTGTTGCACAGTAGAAACTGTGTTGACTTCAGAGTCAGAGATTCTAGCTTTAATGCCAATTCTGTACTTTCTACCTGTATGACTTTGGGGAAATCACTTACCTTAACAGATTTATATTTCTTTGTCTGTAAAATGAGGGATTTGAACAAGATGAACTTTATGATTCCCTCCAATTCTAGATTTACAATAAATTGAGGCAATCCCAATCTGGTGCAATTATTCCTTCTTGAAGTGTTGAAAATGTATGTCTTGATTCTCCAATTCCATTTCATCAAATTCAACCTTCTCCTACTGCATCCAAAGCCATTGCCAGTTGTCCTGATCTATGTCTTGCCACTAGACCCACAAGTCTCTGGAGGAGAGAGTGAGACTGATGATTTTCCTCAGGCCTCCCTCGCTTAAATCCCATTCAGGACAAGTCAAGACATCACCCTCCTAATGTCATTCTTCCTTTTTGAGAACAAAGAATGAAGAACAAAAATCAAATGAAGAACATATCTATCAAGAAGCTCTTGGGTACACAATAGTTTTCTAAAGGCTTAGAAAAATATATGGTTCCTGTCTTAAGTAAACTATAAGCTTCTCAGAGTGATCATTGTACCTTATGATTCTTTTTTAAAATTTTTATATCTTATATGCCATTAGAGTAATTAATCAGTTTAACTGATTTGTCTTCTTTGTTGCACTTGGACTCTCTAATCTCATTGTTGTCTAAATCTTCTTTTACTGCTTTCACTGTCTCTACCTCACCATGCCTTGTCCAGTTTAATAGATATTTTTCTATTAAAATTAGGGAAGAGGTAGGTGGAACAACTCAATTCAAAAAGTCTTTATTGCATATTGTGTGTGGAGAACTAGGCTAAAGGAAGTACAACTGAAGGAGCAATCTCTATTATCTAGAAGCTAACATGATTTTTGGCTGCATGAATTAAAAAATAGTGCCTGGAACAGGGGTAATGGTAATTTGATCATACCCTGTTATGTTTAGATCACATAAGTAATATTCTATTTGGTTTTGCATGCAAAATATTATGGAAGCCATTGATAAGTTGGAGAGGGGTTAAAGAAAAGCAAACAAAACAGACAGTATAGGGGTTAAAGGCATTCTCTAAAAGTATATAGATTGAAAGAATAATTTTTAAAGATAGGAAATAAAGAACAGACCTCTAGGGGTCTCGAAGGACTATCATATGGAACACAGATTTGATGGGGTGTCCCAAAAGTATTAGTTCAGTTTTCAACTTTAATAACTGCTGATATACAAATGTAAGATGTTTATGAAAACATAATTTAAAAACTAAATTATCTGAATTTCTTTTACATTATTTAATATTGAAAATTCTTAATAATACAAAAAATATAAATTTAACTGTAAGGCATCTTGCCATTAAGTGTTACATGTGTGGCAATTTCTAGAAGATTATTTCTTTAAACAATCTATGGGTTAAGGAGGTCCTCTTTGCTTTGTTCTGTCTCCATTAGACTTTTTTTTGTTGGGTCACATAAATCCTATTCACCAAAACTTTATTCTATAAATGATCTTAATGCTTAGATTATAATATAATCCTTTTATCCACTGAGCCATTGATGATGAAATTTTTGCAAAATTTGAAAATCAATTAGAGTGTTATATAGTGCAAGACGGTGGTTATTCTTACTTCAAGTAAGAAACATATAAATATTTTAAAATTTAAATAGTAAAACTTTCAAGTGTTGTTTTTTGTAAGTTTTCAGCATTTGTACTTCTCAAGTTCTGAAATCTTAAAGATTAAATTAAAAATTTGTGGACACCTTATATTTGTTTTGCACTGCTATGTGGCTCAGTAGATAAAATGCTGGGTCTGGAATTAGAAAGACTCATCTTCTTGAGCTCAAATCTGACTTTACATATTTAGTAGTCCTGTGACTCAGGGCAAACCATTAAACACTGTGCCTCATTTTCCTCGTCTAGAAAATGAACTGGAGAAGGAAATGGCTAACCAGTCCAATATCTTTGCCAAGAAAACCCCAAATAGGGTCACAAAGACTCAGAAGTGACTGAAAAACAACTCAACAACAGCAACATATTTGTTTTACTTGGTTACAGAATGAAGAACTAGGAAAAGAGGATAGAAGTTATAGAAGCATTGTTAAGTTTAGTAAAAAGAAAACAACTTCAGAAAATTAGGGCTTATCATGAGTAAAATGGCCTGCCTCAATGACTGTGTATTTTTCATTTGTGGCATTCTCTTGATCTGAATTGGTTGATTGGCAAGGACGTTAAATTTGAGATACCAGAGGGACAATTAGATGAAAAAATCCAGCAGAAAATTGGTAATAGTGGATTAAAGTGAAAAAAGTGAGTTTAGGCTTAGACATTAAGATTCTGGAATTTTGTGTGTAGAGATAATGACTGGAATTAGTGAAGCAGATGATATCATCAAAGTAGAAAGAAGAGAAAGAGAAGAATGCCTTTGAATGAGCTTTTAGGAATACTCTTGATTAGAGGGTAGGAAAAGGATGATAATCCAACAAAGGAGAAAAGGAGTCAGGCAGTTGTACAACCAGGAAAAAATAGTATTATGGAAAAGTATCCAGAATTGGTGAACAGAATCAAAAGCTACAGAGAACTCAAAGAGGATGAAGAATGAAGGAGGCCATCCAGATTTAGATTGCTTACCTAAGAGAAAGCAATTTCAATAAAGTAAAGTCAGAAGTCAAATTGCATTAGGTTGAGAAGAGAGTGAGTGATGATGAAATGGAAGTAACAAATTTAAATTAATCTTTTTCTATGAATTTGGCAGTGAAATGAGAAAATAAATGGAAAAATAACTTTAGAGAATGATGGAGTCAAATGAAAGATTTTATTTTCTTTTTCTGTTTTTTTGTTTCTTTAGTTTAGTTTTAAAAATAAGGGAGATCTAAGATTGCTCTTGGTCATCAAGAAGCCAATTTATAGGGAGATATTAAAAATGAAAAAAGGAGAAATTGAGGGGCATTCTCAGAGAATATGGAAGGTGGTAGGATCAAGAGTACAAGAGAGACAAAACTTTTGCAGAGAGTAGTCACCTCTGTTTTAGAGATTAAGAAGTATAATTTTTCCAATATTGAAACTTCTGAAAAACTTGGTCAAAGCAATCAACCTGTTAGCATCCCCTTACTCCCCACTTTTTCTTACTTACAGAAAATAGGGTCATTGATGTGTTTTCAATTCTTCTGACTCAATCTGTTGCTAACCATGTATATAATTTGTGTAAAAAGTGTAAAAAAAATTGTATTTTCCATCAGTAAATTGATGAAGGAAGAAAAAAATAGAGGTGCCTGAAGGAAGAAAATCTGTGAGCAATTTGTCTTTGGTTTATATATATTTTGCATTTACATTTTAAATTTTTAAAACTTCATGAAAATCCTACCAATCCTACCAAAACCCATCCTGGTCAAGTTCTATTTCCTCCATGAAGCCTTCTCCCATCACTCCAACTCATAATCAACTCTCCTTCCTCTGAACTCTCATGGCACATGGCAGGTGCAATTTACATTGTTGAAGTCAAAAATAGAGAAGAGAGAGGGAGGGGGAGAGAAAAAGAGAGAGAGAGAGGAGGAGGAGAAGGGGGGAGGGAGAGAGCGCACATGAAGAGGGAGAGAGGGGACAAATAGTTAATAGCAGTAATCTCAAACTCAAATCATGGATTTATTTTAAGGCTATTGACCTTACTTATTTGTAAACCCTCTATATCAACCTCTGTTGCTCCTCGATTGTTAAGTAGTGACAACTGGCACTTAAGTTTTAGTTTGGACCTGTGATTTTATCTCAGTAAAGGATCTCCTGGTAAATCTTTCACTGATGAAGATGGGTAACTCATCAGCTATTTCAGAGGTAGATGGGGAATGAAGATCTTTGGGAAGCGTTTGGAGGCTGAACATCAATTATCTAGTATGGACAGCCCAAGATTATTTGATTAAAAATAGGTTGACAAAATTGAAAGAATGGAATTTCATTTCCATGCATTGGCAATGCTTGAAATCTATTTCCTAAAACTAAACAGATGAACATAGATGTTTCCCCCTTTAGAATCCAGAACATGGGGAATTAAGCACAAACTGGCAGTGAGTGATATTCCACCCGACTTTAGGTGATTATGTTTGTTAATAATGATTATTGCTCCCATGTAATATTTGCATGATAAACTATAGACATCTGTTGTTTTTTTTTTTTTTTTTTTGGTCTTGTTGTTAGAAAACAAGAAGTAAGCTAAATGCTGATAATATGCAGAGTCTACCACACAGACTAAAAATAAAGTCTGCTGGCTTACTTAATTTCTGCATGCCAGCAATTCTGAATCACTCATATACGCTGCATTAGTTGCCTTGGAAACAAGTGACTGTGCGTATGCAGCACACTGAGAGTACACAATTTGTGGGCTTGGCCCCTGGGGGTCCCATTACAGAATTTCTTATGTTTAGAAATATTTTGTAATAAGGCCCCTGGTGTCACTTATTAGCAGTAAAGTGTGCAGCTGCCTTCATCAGCATCAACCACCAATTTGTTTCTTATGGAAATGAACCAGCCATAGATGGTGGTTGAGATTTTAAAGGTTTTTATGTGTGAACAGAATTGTAGCCTCCTTGGAGTGTTATGTTGCCATTTTATATTTCTAAGAAATTTTTCATTCTTTTTGGTGAGGAAAAATGTTTTTTTTTGTTGTTGTTGTTGTTATTGTTCTTGTTTTCATTCCCTTTTTCACTTTAAACTTTCAGTATTGACTAAAGTCTCTAAGTGACATGCAAAGCAACTTATATTTCTGGAGGCCACTCACAGATCCAGGTCTTCTTTGAAGGGCACTTACAATGCCAGTGTTTGCATTCTGTTTCCTCTGAAAGTGTAGATTTTAGATTACAGCAGATTTTAAGCATCACTGGCACAACCAATTCAAGGAGCCCGGGGTTGGTAAACCTGTTTGTTAATTCTGTGTTGTTTCAGTGCTGATTGTAAAATAGAAAGAGGATCTAGAGAGAAGAAATTTTGTTTATTGTTTAAGCTATGCTGACATGTGTGTGGGGGAGAGAATACTCCATTCTTCCCACCCCCCAATATTTACCTACTCGATCCTTTTCCAATTCTCTAAATGTCTGAAGTAATTGAGAATGGAACTCGGGCTATACTAATGACTTTGAGCACTCTGCAGGGAAGACCAGCAGTTTTACACTCCCAGGTGGTTTTTACACTGTCAGAAGGAACACGTGATTTATCAGCACTCCAGAGAATCCGGTGCTTTACACACAGGTTCTATAGATTAGTAGTATACCCCTGCAGAACACACCTGTGAACTTGCAGGCCTTTGGTTGAAAATGATTCCTTGGATAGAGTACATTTATTTTCTCCATCCCTCCTCCCCTTTCTTGTGGGAAATGTTGTGATAGAAAGAATATTGAGCTCTAGGGGGAAAAATGACTGTCAGAATGCCTTGGATTGATAAGTGCTCCTTCTGAAGAGAATATGGAAAAGGTACATGAAGAATTGGTTGTCAGATTTTGAAATATCAAGATGGAGGCTCTGCCTATCTAGGGATCTCAAGTAACAAGTGGGTTAACAATGATAGAGTTGATAACTTGCATCACAATGAGGTCAGGAAGGATTGTGAGCCCGCTATTCAGTGCCCAGAGGGAGAGGGGCTTTTAGCACTGTAGTCTCCAAACACTGTAAAAAATCTCTTTTCTTGATAGTTGGATGAAAATAGAAAGAAGCAATAAATGCAGGTGCAGCCCCTGAGTGAGATTAGCAAATGCAGTGACTGGCTGTTCTAATTCCAGAGTTGCTCATTTGGTGAAAATAAGCAAGGTTTGAACTGCAGTTGCAATTTAAAAGAATGTATTATATGTGCCCTGAGTCTGAGTCATGTACAATTCCCACCAACTCCCAGGAAGGGGCTATTTCCCTCCTAGGGCCTTCTAAATCAACAGTCTCATTTAAAACAACCTCCCTCCTGCAAGAAAACCAAATGTTTGGGGAATAAAAGAGGCAGGAGGACAAAGTATGAAAGAAAAAGTTATAAAAATTAAAAAATATTTCCAAGCAGTGCTTGACTTACATACACGGGAACTAAGTATGTTGTTATAAGATCTGCACTTTTACATGCTTAATTATCTCAATTGACCTCCACAACAGTCCTATGAGCTAGATGCTCTCAGCACTCCAATTTTACAGATGAAGAAATTGAGAGGTTAAATAACTTGTTCAAAATCATGCAGGTTTCAGAGGTGGCATTGGAACGCATATATATTTAATTTAGTCTGTTCTTTCCCTAAAACCCATCCCCAATTGAAAGTGTTCTTGCCTTCAAATTTTCCTAAAGTAGTTTTGTTCTCTCTGTAAGTACTTTGTATTATCTAGCCTTGTGAATGGGTCCATACCCTGAATTGTGTTCTCTTTAAGGTCAAAAATGAGGCCATTTTTTGTTTTTACAGACACCAGCAAATAATATGCCTTTAATATAATAGGTGATTAATATTTCTTAAATAATTAGGTCCCCAGGTAAGTACCTTTTTGACTACAGAGACAAGTTGTGAGAACTCCAAAGCTGAAGGAGATAATGAAATCAGCTGAAGGAGAGGATGAAATCAGACTTATCTCCTGCATTTAACATTTTAAAACTTTGGTGGGGTGCCTGAGGAAGTCTCAAGCAGCCAAGCTTTGGGTAGCAGTCTCTTTCAATACAACTTATTTCTGTTTTTTAAAATGTATTTTAAATTTTATTTTAATAGTATATTATTTTTCTAATTATATATGAAAGATGGTTTTTAACATTCATTTTTGGAAGATTTTGAATTCCATTTTTTCTCCCTCTCTCTTACCTCCCTCCTCCCCACATTAATAAGCAATCTGATATATCTTATACTAATACATGTGATCTAAGCCATTCCTCTTGTCCTCAGTCTTGTCTGCTTTTTGTTTTACTATTCCTAGCTATGTACTATTGACCATACACCTGCCTGCTCTCTCATGACCCCTACCTGTAACTTTTCCTGCTTAGCTTGCCTACTCTGGTAAGGAATCTGTGGCTATTATCCTGCTCATCCCCAGCTGACCTACCACCCTTAGCTCAGAGAGCACAGACTGGATCATCAGCCTTCCTGACCTAGCACATGCCCAATCCTCGACTCTAATTAGCCGCACTTGGCAGCTGCTCTCTAGTCCAGCTCCCCTCCCCCAATCTTGCTCTTGAATATTCATTCACAACACCTGCTTGCTTGAACTAGTCCATCCTGGTCTAGCAGGGGAAATTCCAAGTCTGGTTCTAAGATGATGTCCAAGCTAACTCTAGGTACACTATCCCAGGCAAGAATCACCCATTTAAATTGAAGATATGGGTTTTCAAATGAGTGTCTTGAGTTTCTTTTGTTTTTAACAAATTTTTAGGAAGGAAGGAGAGAGAGAGGGACAGAGGGAAAGAGGGAGAGAAGGAGAGAGGGAGAGAGAGGGAAAGGAAGAGGGAAGGAAAGGAAGAGAGAGGAGAGGAGAGGAGAGGAGGAGGAAGGTGAATTAGAACAAGCACATTTCAGGGTCAAAACAAATTTTAAATGGACTTGAACAAGAGGGTGATTTGGATAACCTGTTTGTAGGAATATATTAACTCACTTTCCTGGAGTCATTTATGATTTATGAAGCTCCTCTGACATAGAGATGCTGTGATAAATCTTCTGAGAGGGTGAAATATCTCTTTTAAAAAGTTGGGCTGTGTGGTGGAGGGGATTAATGGTGGTATTGACTAAGGAAGCTGGAGCATGAGGTTTATAATCAGAAGACCACGTTCAAAACCCAGTTCTGCTACCCTCCATTGAGATTTACTGAATTCTTAGTTTGTTTCCACACTAGCACGTGGATTGACTAAGATGGTCCTTCCCAGCATTAAATCCTGTAATTCTGAGATTCTTTCAGGAGGTGACTAGATAGTATACTTGACAAATACACAGCCATGCAGTAATCCTAACGATAAGGTCAAGATAGCAATACCTAGTTTAAAATAATCATGTGACAAAATCACAATGGCAGTCCTCTTTGAGGTAGATTTATTTATGGAAAGAAGGAACAGACAAAAATAAGAGTAGCAAATATGAAATAAAATTAGGAAAACATATAGTTCCCCAGAGGAACTTACAATTAATCAGGAGAAAGGAAATATTTTGTGAGGTGGGAGTAAGCCATTGACTGGAAAGTTAGACTAACCACAGAGTTAGTTAGCTAGAGTAAGGAGAAAATTTCCCTTAAAGTGAAGGGACTATGAGGCAAAAGAGAGTACCTCATAGTGGGGTTAAGTCCTGAAAAGAACTTAGCAAAAATCTTCATCGTAATCAGATCTTTTATCAGGGGATTCTTCTTAAGGAGACCAGAGAACTCAAGGAATCAGGTGGCACACCAAGTTCCAGACCAGGATCCAGAAGTTGGGAAATGAACTAGATAGTGTAGAAATTAAATGATAATAGCTTCTTCCTGACTGGGGAAGAGAGTAACTCATATCACTAGGAAAAGTTGGGAAATAGTTGCTTATGCTGTGGCTATGTTCAGGTTTCTGTGGAAAGGGGATGTGGCTGACCCAGGAGGCTATAGCTACTTTATTTGGAAAGAAAAATCAGATGGACAGTTGAGGTATTATAGAGAGGAAATATGTATCATATAATATATTCTTTGTATTCTGTGCTCTTTTCATTTCTAGAGAAAAACAAAACAAAACATTGGAATAATTTCCAAATATATCTTTGCAATTCCTATTCTAGCATAGTGCTTTGAATGTAGTCAGCATATAATAAATGTTTGAAGCTGTCCACTTACATAGAAGCCAATAAACTGCTGGAAGACCTGAGTTCAAAATCTGCCTTATTCACTGATTGTAGGCATGTTAACTTCCCTTGGTTTCCAAGAAGGAAATAATATCACCTTCCTTACAGAGGTGTTGTAAGAAATAATAAATGTAAAACACTTCACAAACATTCAAGCGCCATATAAATACCATATAGAAGCAGTAGGGTTGTTCAGTGGATAGAGAACTGAGTCTGGAATCAGGAAGCTCTGAGTTCAACATTGACCTTACACACTCACTAGCTGTTTGGCTCTGTACAATTGCCTTAACCTCTGTCTGCTTCAGTTTTCTTCTCTGGAAAATGAGGATAATTTAGCACTTATATCCCAGAAATATTGTGGGGATAGACTTTTGGTGCTATATTTATATACTTAAATTTACTTTAATGTCATTGTTTCAACTGAAGTAAATTCATATCTTATTGAGATAAGGGAGATGAAGAAAAAAATTAAAAAGCAAAATAACTCTACAACAACTAGCCCTGGAGAAAATTGTGAAGGGAACTAAGTATAAGCTATTATTTTCTCTCTGAGCTGAGTTCAATTCTCTTCACACTGTGAACTAAGAACAGATCTTGAATGATAGGATTTTTGATTTACTTTCCTGCTACATTTGAAATACTACAAGTAGAACCACTTTGAAAACCAGAGAAAACTTTCAGTGATATTGATACTATCTGTTTTATTCCATGATTTCTTGTAAACTTTTAATTTTTTTTTATCCTTTTTATTCCTTTGTTTGGATGCCTGGCTTAGGTTATATAGTATAATTGTAAAGTCCAGTCAACAGCCATTGATTAAGCACTTAAATTTGTCAGGCACTGGGTTAAACCCTGGATATATAAAGAAAAGGAAAAAATAAAACAGGTCCTACCCTCAAAGAGCTTATTCAATGAAGAATATAATCAAGTGCATCTGAATTGTACACATAATGGAGAAAGATGATCTGAGATGGAGTGGATGATTAGGAAAAGCCTATAGAAAGGGAGATTTAAGCTGAGTCTTTCAGGAAGCCAAAAAAAGTGAGAGTTAGAAGTTTTGAACTTAAAGACAGAAAAGATCTAGTTCCATATCTCATCTCCACCACTTATTACCATTCTAGAGTTGAGAAAATGCTCTAATCCTTTCCTATATGTAATTTTAAACAAAAAGTTTATTTATATAAACAAGATATTTGACTTGAAGGGAAACATATCTAAGATGATTTTTATAGTAACATCCCTATTGAAAGACAGATCTTGCCCTACATATAATAGTTTTGTACTTCCTTAATTTTACAGTGATAAAAAACAAGTGTTGAAATTATTCAATCAAGATATGCAAGGATTTTTTGGTGGGTTTGTTGTTATTGAATAGAGAGAGCAAAATAATTTCCTGGAATATAAAGATAAAAGTTGAATGAGCATTCCAATAACGAGAAGAAAAAAAAAAGAACATTTTTACAGAACAATTCAGGACTAGAATTGCAGATTCACTTTTAAATTTTTTTTAAATTTTTTTTTTTTTTTTTTTAGCAAACTCTTCTATTTGTTGCTGTAATACATTCATTGTATCTTCATCCTCCATTTCCAACTGTGCAGGTGTGTCTGTTTCATTGATTGGCTGCCCGTGAAATCGGAATCTGATCTGCCTCATTGACAAACCCTTTCATTCACAATAGGCTTTCATTAGTTTACTAAGTGGTATCTTAATCTTAAACTGTACCAAGAAAGCATTTTGCCCTGTCATCTTCAAATTAATGTGGCCACTGTTTTTAGTCTCAATTTGCTCCCTTGGCATCTTGTCAGCCATGAAGAGTCTAGGTTCTCTCTTCAGCTGCAGCTGCACAAAAGAGGCACTAAAAAGGACTGCACTGAGGGAATGTAGAAGCAAAAGGAAGAGGATGTGGAGGATGAGAAGAAGTAGGAAAAGGAGAAATAGGAGAAAGAGAAAACTTGTCCTTGAAGAAACTTAGTTTGTTTATTTGTGAAATGGTGTAGATGATAGTGGTAGTAGTCAGTCTACCCTTGGAGATAGCTGTTCCTGGAGTCAGGAAGACCTAGTTCAGTTCCTATACTTGAAATATAATGGCTATAAGACTCTAGCATGATTTTTTGTGCCTCAGAAGGGTAACATTATAATTTGCAGACCAGTAACTGATCTGCACTGGTAGAAGATTTCTCATCCTTAAAGTCATTTACATACCAGGGAAATTTTTGATCACAAAAAAGAACCTACTCTAAATAGGGTATATACAGGGTAATACAGGGATCAAAACAGATAATGTATGTTGAAGTACATTGTCTACCTTAAAGTGTTGTACACATGATGAAGTAGTAGTGGGAAAAGCAATTTGCTTTATCTTTCACTCCCTCCCAAAGTGGGTTGATACAGAACTAAAATAATTGACAATTAGAAAGAAAAAGCAGGGAGTGGTGGCCAATCCATTTGAGGGTAAGGTTGGTTAATTTTAAATAAACATCCACTTGAGTTATCCGTTTTTTTGGCTCTGCAACCAATGAGGGGACTGAATTATTTTAAATTACAATCTCTTAACCCAGAGTCACAAATGTCAGGAAAGCAGCCCCCAGAGTTCGCACATGGGATTAGGATCCAGGAAGGGCAGCTCTGGGCATGCTCCCTGGGATGGTCTTCATTACACATAACAGTTGTTGTGATGATGACTGAGGTGAGAAAACTCCATTTGTTGCCTGCCACAGACTCAAGCCACTTATTTTGTTTCTGTTTAGGCTGCATCTTGCATCACCCCCAAGATATTTTTCTTTTTATTTGTTAGTAAATCTGAAGGAAGGTGCCAGGAAATTCAGTATAGTACTGAGAAAATTAAGGTCAGCTGCTAAGACCTTGTCTTGCTCACCATGGAAAGTACTTTAGTCATAGTGTGCGGGCCTACCAGTGGTAAAATGGGCTTGAAAAACACCACTGGTCTCTAAGCTGAAATGTGCTCTCAGTGAGTGTTTATTACCCAGATCTCCAGCATGGACACAGATAACAAATCTTTCCCTTCATGTCACCTTCAGGATTAGACCAGAATTAATTTCACAGTCAGGATCAGCTGTAGCATATTTGACCTGGTAGTGGGCACTGGAGGCAATTCTATTTGGATTGAAATTTTAGGAATTCCCTGCACTGCCTTATTTTATGTGGCAAAAGGAGAACGTAATAAGATCAGACTTAGAGACACGCTTATGACCGGTACATTTCTGACATTGGGAAAGATTCACTCACTTTTCTTTTATATTGCCATAATAGTTCTTAGCCACCTGCAACACAAATTATATTTATAGACAAATATAGTTATTCCTCACTTATCCAATATAATTGGGCTATTCTACATGAATGAATTTTCTAGATAACTGAAGCTTTATATAGCGATAAAATTTTAACTATCTTAAATTATGGAAACATTTTAAATCATATCATACACTTTCCCTGTATTATGAATCAAGTGTACCAAATGGAGTTTAGTTTGACTGTGATTCAGAATCATCAATATAAATATGGAATTCTCTTGAAGGCAAGGTAAAAGTAAAATGTATGTTGGATACTGAAAGACCTCAGAACTCTAATAGTCACCATTCTTGACTTCAGAGATTTATGTTTGGAAAGGACTTCAACCACACCTCACTCCCCAACACAAATTCTCAACCCAATGACACTGGTCTCTTGTATGTCCCATGAACAAAACACTCCTCTCAATCTAGTTTTGGTTTCTGTCATTGTCTCCCTCCTCCATTCTGACTACTGACTTCCCTGACTTCTTGTGAGTCTCAGCTACAACCCTACCTCCCATAGGAAGCTTTCCCAAACCCTTCAATTCAAATGCCTTTCCTGTATTATTAATCTTCTATTTATACTATATATAGTTAGCTATATGTGTGTGTGTGTGTGTGTATGTGTGTGTGTATATATATATTTTTTGCTTGACATCTCCCCCATTGATGTCAATATTTTCCTCCCTGAAAAACTGTAAACAACTTGAGGGCAGGACTCTTTTGTCTCTATATATTCTCAGGGCTTAGAACTATACTTAGTTAGTGGTAGGCACTAAAATATTGATTGAATTGAATAAGTGACTCTCCTAACATTACACAGTTCTTCAGTTTGGCTCTTCATGACTTCATTTTGAGTTTTCTTGGCAGAGATACTAGAGTAATTTGCTATTTCCTTCTCCGACTCATTTTACAGATGAAGAAACTGAGGCAAATAGGGTTAACAACTAGCTCAAGGTCACATAGCCAATAAATTTCTGAAGCAGGATTTGAACTCAGCAAGATAAGTCTTCCTGAGTTGCCCAGTACTCTATCCAATTGCACCACCTAACTGTCCCTCCTCATATAGCTAGAATCCATCAAGAGTTCAGACACTAAATTAAGTACTCTTTTTACTGTATAGTAGGCCAGGTGGCACTAGATTACAGAGGAATTAGAACTTAAGCTTGAACTGTGCTTAAGCTTCTCCCCTGATGGGGAATTTAACCATCAGAGATATATTTTAGTTTCCACTTGTAAGTTAGACTTTCTGAATTATCTTTAATTCTTTCCTATCAATCTGGCCTCCTCTGTCTTCCCCAGCAGGACACTCTGTATGCTGGCTCCATTTCATAGTACTGGCCATCTCATGTGCCTTGAGTTCAATCCCTTCTTACCTCTCCAGAGTACTTCTCTTTGTGGCCATTCAAATGCCATCTTCTCTATAGAGCCCTTCTTGATGTCCCAATTGCTAATGCCCTGCCACAGTACACTCTGTATTTAACTAATTTGTATTTATTAGCTTTGCATTTATGCTGTCTGTATTTATAGATGCACTTAATTTCCCTCTTTAGAATGTGAGCTCCTTTCTAAGAGATTGTTTTACTCTTTATACTTGTGCCCCTATTGTCTCACACAGTTCCTGAAACAGCAGATGTTTAATAAATACTTCTTTATTGATTAATGTCTATCTTCTATAGCCAAGCTGTGATCAAATCACTTCATTTTTTCCTTAAGAATTATCTCTTGGAATCACCTTTCCTTCTGTATTCCCACAACCACCATCTTAAGTCAGGCTCTTTTTACTTCAAGACATGTCAGTTCTATAGCCTTCTGACAGATCTCCTGATTTTCCTCCAATCTCTTATTACTCCAGTCCATTCTGTACATGTTGCCAGATGTGCACTCACAATGCAATTGAGTCTTGTTAGAAAAGTTGTGAATTTCTTCTCCTAATACATCCTTATTTGTACTCAGATTGGTTCTCAAAAGACAGCTACTATTCTGGGTTAGAAGCTACACTCTATGGTCTATATTTCTAAAAGTATAACTCTTGCACCCCAATGGGTGTGCTTTTCATTAATAATCAAGCAATAGACATAGTTAGCTCTTAGCAAATGACAAGATGATATAGTATAGCTGGGGCAATTCTCTCTCAAGAATACATAACATCCCTGAAGATAGTGGACCTAAAGTATAATTGTAGTGAATCATTCATATAGGGAACATGTGGTCAAAGTAATTCTGCAACTGTAGGCCCTCAGTGATCTTTCTTGATGAAGCCCTTATGAAACCTTTATTTGATAGCTTGATCTTTCTCTTCCAGTGCCAAGAATCCTCTTATGCTACTAATTGCCTCTCTGTGTTGTCCTTTGGTTAGAATGTGTCTCCATTCCTTAGTAGATACTTTGTCTCTCTTCAGGCAAATGATTTCAAAGTGACTTGACGGATGGAAAGAGAAAGAAAAAGAAATCTCTTTCCCATCCCTTCCTTGGAATTTCTTCAGAGACTAGATATTTTTACTACCACTGACTCCAGCTGTACTTTTACTTGATTCTCAGAATGTCTTCGAAGGAGCGCTGAGGGGCAATGACATTTTCTATCAGACAATGAGATTGTTACTTCCAATTCACTCAGAATGTTCATACTTCTGAAGAGATCTCCAGATTAAAATATCTTGGTAAAAGACTACTTTGACAATGTGACAACTGAAGTTGGGGAAGAAACCAAATTCTTCCACTTCCCACTTGGATATGGAACTATCTTCATCAAACCCACACCATATCAAAATCATTTTGGAATATTATTATTTATGACCTACAAGGTGATTCTTGGGAAAGATTTGCCTGCTTTCCCAAATACTCAGGTGGAATGGAGTCTCTCCTATCTGGTCTCCAAAGGTATCTCCAACCAAAGTTTCAGATTTTGGTACTTCTTATCTGACTTCAACATTCTTTGAAACTACTCCTTCACTTACCTTGTCTTTTTCTTTCTTCTAATTCCCTAAAGCAGCAAAGTTTTACTGTCTTAAAAACCATAAAATTTTGTAGCTATCATAATACAGGAAATTCTACCATCACTAAATCATTCTTTTGGATACTCCACCTTGGCATATCCTGTTCTTTCTCCTCCTATCCCTGTTCTTTTTCCTTTTCCCTTTCTCCCCTCTTTTCTTTTCTCTCTCCCTCCCTCCATCCCTTCCTTCTTTGCTTTATCCCTTTCTTTATGGGAAAAATGAAACATTAAACTTATTCATATTGAAGAATTAATGTCCCCCTGTCTAATCCATTTTCTTTCTGACAGAGAATGTTGTGAAAGTGGGGGTGGAGAGCTTACCTGGAATCATTGTTTGGAAGAGAAAGAAAAAGGCCCTGAAAGGAAAAACTGAAAAGATGTAAAGAAAAAAATTTGTAAATTTGACAGTTTTGCCCTAATTTTGATGTTGGAATTAGATAATTTTTTCCCCCTTTTTTAAAAAAAGGAACTGTCAGGTAATTCACAGTGGCTACTGCTGATTTAAAAACAACAACAATGACAACAAAATAAAAAAACTTGATTAGAAGTGGGACTATATTTTGTATTTCTGAGGCATTTTCTTCAATGTCTTCATTGTCTTTTCTGAGCTAGAGGTGAAATTGGGGGTACCTCTTAAAGAACTAAAAGCCACCTTAGCATTTCCAAATACTCCAAAGTCGTTTAAACTTCTTTTCTCCATTTAAATTAGAAGTAGTTAACTCATTGGCTGATCTTAATGCACAAATCAATTAATTTAACTGGTTTTAACGCTGTTCTTATATAAACAGCTATTGTTTGGCTTTGTTCTTAAAACCATCAATTTGTCATAAAAATACTGTACAAGCTGCTTTAATTTTTTAAAAATTTACTTAATGTCCATTTTGTTAAATGCACAGTATCAAAAGGATAACTTGGGTAAGGACTACTTTACTTAGATGAAAATAATCTATAATTTAGATGTGTCTGCAGTGATCATGGCAGTGTAAATTAATTAGCAAAGCTGAGCCTGAATCAGCCTCTTCAAATTAAACCTGATTTTATTTCTCTCTCTTTTCTGAAATGTGCTCATCCTTGAAAGTGGGCATTCTAGCTCTTGCCTTTATTTTACATTTAAAATCACTTTGTGGAATCCAGAAATTTTGCTGTCTGATTTACATTCCACCATTAAACAGTTTACACATTACTATGTGTAGTCTGACTGTCTTTTTATGGGAAGATAGTGGGATAGGGAGCTTTGCTATAGAAGCATAAGGCTCATGTCTGTCTTCAAGACAATTACACTCAAATGTAGAGACAATATAAGAATACATAATAAGCTAATTAATATTTACAACAATGCTGTAAGAGATATTTTAAAACATTACATGAATAATTTCTAAATGAGTGGGTCCATTGGTGAAATTAAAGAACTTCAATGGAAAGAGACTTTTATAGATTAGGATACTTAGGAAAAGTTTTATGGGGGAAGAGGAGGAGTAAAAAGAAGAAGAAATTTAACTGAGCAAAGGAAGAATGGTGAAATGGAAAATACATTGGAATGAAAATAAAAAGGCCTCAGTATAAGCCTTAACTCCCTACTTCAGTGACCTTGGTTGGAGGAGTCACTCACTGAATTTTGCTCTACCTCAGTTTCTTTATATGCAGAATGAGGAGATTAAATCACATTATTTCTAAAGTCCTTTCTGAGCCAAAACCCTTTAATCCTAAATAAGGGCATCTAGGTTCTAATCCAGTTTCTGCCACTACTGGGTTTTAGGTCCTTGGGCAAATCAATTAATTTTTATTTGTAAAAAGATAAGATTTTACTGGGATAAGAAATGAACAGGATAAGTAATGCACTGGTATCCAGAAAATATTAAAAGAATCTGAAGAAGGCATCCAGAATATTTACTAAATTCTCTTCGCAAAAAAAAAAAAAAATGATGCCTTGGAAAATTCTCTTGATTTCAAGTCAATAGACTCCAATTAAAATTTCAGTTCTTCTATTTAACTCTTTGACCTTTAGCAAGGTCTTTACTTTTTTCAAGTACATATGTATTTATTTTTAAAAAGAGAGAGATGAACCAATGTTCTTTAGATTCCCAATCTAAGATTCCCATTTTTAAGACCTTTGATTCATTGGAGAAGAACGGAGTTGTGAATGAGTTGTGTTGTGCATCAGCAGAGAGTGCCTACATTGTTGAGATAACTGTTCTATCAAAGAAAAAAACTATCTAATTCATCAGAATTTCTTCAGTTCTAACATTCTATGAGTCTATCATTCTAAGAATTTGTAAGGTGACAATAGTTAGAGAGGAGCCAGCTAACCAGGAGACTGCTCATTCAGTTAAGCATTTATTAAATTCCTACTATGTGCTAGTTACTATGAATTAAAAAGACAGAAATAAAACAGTTCTTGCTCTCATGAAATATGAATTCTAACTAGAGAAAAAAAATATGTATGTGTGTATGTATCTTTACATTTGTCATGTATACATACATATACGTACATACAAACATATATATATACATGCACATTAAGTATATATTATATACAGAATAAATAAAAAGATAATAATATAAGTTACTTAAACACAAGGGAGTTTGGGAGAGAGGTTGTTCTCAGAAGGATCAAGAAAAATTTCATTTAGATTTATAGGGGTGGAAATTTTTTTTCTGCCAAGGCCATTTGGATTTTTTTTTAAACATCATTCATAGGACATACAACATTTTCAACTTATAGAACTGAAGCTTCTTGTCAACTATAGTTGATTGTGCAAATAATTTCATGGACTTATATGGCCCATGGGCTAGACATTCCCCACTCCTGATTTAGAAGGTTGTGTTTGAGGTAGCTATTAGAATAAAAAAAAAAGGGGGGGGTTAATCTGAAAAAAAGAAGAGGAGGTAGTACATTCCAGGCATAGGGGATGGACAGTACAAAATCATGAAGATGGGAGATGGAGTCTTCTTTAAGGAATAAAGAGGGCCATTTAACTAAATTGCAGATGGTTCAGGGATAATGGCATTGTAGATCTTTACTTTGAAGGTATGTTAGAGATCATCTGTGACAATCCCAGTATCTTACCTGGAGAGGTTTAATGAATTGCCTATAGTGACAAGGTAGTAAGTATCCTTACTACCATAATAGAAAGTGAAGGAAACGGAGAGAGATTTTGGTAATGTAAAAACAAAGATATTAATACAAGTCTTGTTTTTCATTAATTAATTAACTTTTTATTTACAAAACATATGCATGGGTAATTTTTCCAACATTGATCCTTGCAAAACCTTTTGTTCCAAATTTTCCCCTCCTTCTCCCCACCCCTGCCCCTAGCTGATGGGTAGTCCAGTACATGTTAAATATATTGAAAAACAGGTTAAATCCAAAATATGTATACATATAACTATCTTGCTACACTATAAAAATCAGATCAAGAAGGAAGGAAAAAAAAACTGAGAAAGAAAACAAAATGCAAGCAAATAACAGAGAGAGTAAGAATTCTATGTTGTGTTCCACACTCTGTTCCCACGATTCTTTCCCACGATTCTTTCTAGGTGTAGATAGATGGCTCTCTTCATCACTGCACAAGTGGCACTGGTTTGAATCCTCTCATTGTTGAAGAAAGCCATGTCCATTAGAATTGATCATCATATAGTATTGTTGTTGAAGTGTATAAGGATCTCCTGGTTCTGCTCATTTCACTCAGCATCAGTTCATGTAAGTCTCTCCAGGCCTCTTTGAAATCATCCTGCTGATCATTTCTTATAGAACAATAATATTCCAAAACATTCATGTGCCATAACTTATTCAGCCATTCCCCAACTGATGGCATCCACTCAGTTTCTAGTTTCTTGTCATTACAAACAGGGCTGCCACAAACATTTTGGCACATACAGGTCCCTTTCCCTTCTTTAAGATCTCTTTGGAATATAAGCCCAGTAGAAACACTACTGGATCAAAGGGTATGCACAATTTGATAACAAGTGTTTTATTTATTTATTTTTTAAGTAAATGAACTAGAAAGAATCCGTGACTTTAGTTTTTAAAGTGCCAACAAATATCATAGATATTTTTGGAGTTGGGAGGAAATTTGTAGGTAATTGTATCTAACCTCCTTAATTTATAGATAGGGTAATTAAGATTCAGAAATGCAATGTGGCTTAGTCCAGAAGATACAGCTAGATAATGGCATATCTGGAACTAGAACCCAAGTTCCTGGACATCTGGTTTGGTCTTTTCTCATCCCCTTTCCTGTGCTTTTTTAAAAACTAGAGTTTTTAGACCTTTATAGGTCTCCTTTTGAGGAAAGGTCCTATTCTCATGTAGATTATCATATTCTCTGCAATTTAACCTCTCTGAAGAGAGGTGCTTAAATATTAAATGACTTGCCCAGAATCATATAACCTGGATGCTTGGAACTTTAACACAGGTTTTCCTGATTTCATGAGGTTCAAACTACTCCATTCTCAATTCATTTTTGCTGATTCCATTCTTAGTCTTAATCTTATATTGTAATGACCCTTATGTCCACAGCCATTCTTCTATAGTAGAAAAAATGAGGTTTACAGAGCTCTTCATCCTTCATCCATTGCCCTTGTGAAAAAAAAAAAAAAAGACAAGACCCATTGTTATGGCCAGTCCTTGACTTAGGTTCCTATGGTATGCTCTGCTAAAGGGATTTCAGAATTTGGCAAATACATAGGAGAAGGTAGGACTTTGAAGGAAGCAAGATAGGCTTACTCATGCTACTGAAATTGTGCCACCTATTTGACCTGCTCAGAAAACCAGTCCTGGGCCTGAGAAGCAACACCTGCTTTGTCATTAAATTACAATGATAAGGCATTTTGAATCCTGGCTGAGGGTATGTGTGTGTTCCTGGGGACTAACAGGCTTGTGGCAGAGCTTGCTAACACAGAGAGATGTGGGAGCAATAAACTTCCACATAGGCAGCAAACCTGCTTTACAGCCTTCATCAGCAGAAGCAACCTTGGAAAAGGGAAACAGAGAATTAGAAGAGTTGCAGGGGTCTATTGCTGCTCGTCTCCACCCTGCCTCCAAATGGTATCAGTCCCTGAGAGCATCCTGTCGAGGGTGGGCCAGATAACACTGCCAGCAGGGACAACAGGGCCAGATATGAAAATGGAATGTGATATGACATAAAATCTCAAGCCTTAAAAATAAATAAAAATCTATCCCATATAATAGAAGTCACTGGAAAGAAAAAAAAAGTTCATATGGATGAAATAGTGTCACTGGGGAAAGCATCTTGATTTCCAATATTTTCAAATTCTTGATCAGTAGATGTGTTCTATGTCATTTTTCCAGTAGTAAAGACAGATTTTTCTGAACCCATCTGCAGTGCCCACCCCCCACCCCCACAATGTCATCCTATTCTTTGAGAGCATTGGCACAAACCTGTGAAGGAACTGGCTGGATAAGGAATAAAAGTTAATCAGCAAACCCAGGGAGCAAGAAAATGATCATATGTCAGCTAGTCAGTCAACTAGCATCTACTGAACACCTACTATGTGCCAGGCATTGTGCTATGCTCTGTAAATATTAAAAAAAGAACTTAAACAAAATCATTGAACCAAACAAAATAAAACAAAACATTCCCTGTTCTCAAGAAATACACAGTTTAATAGGGAAAATGTTTCTCATAATTTGATGGCTCTAATCCCCTACTAAGCTATCTGACTAATCATTCTCTTTAAGAGAAGATGACATTGGTTGGAAGTGAAAGTTGAATTCCATTGATTGGTTTTTATAGCTGTAAGAAACCTGAGCAATCACTTAGTCAAAGTTCCTTTCCCTTCTTTATTTTAAACAGAGGAATAGCTTGTTCAAGGTCATCATGCTAATAAATAACAGGGCCAAGATTTGACCTGAGGATTTTGAACTCCAAATCCAGTTCTCTTTATATTTTTTTTTTATTTTCTGGGCAGGAATGGTGGGGGAAGGAAGCATTTGCTTCTACTGTAGGACCAATGTCCTTTTCACAGTGGACAAATTCAAAGCCTTTTAGGTTAGGTCTCCAGAGAGGTGGAAAGCTGAAGGATGATGGCTCCATCTTGAGATCTGTAAGTAGAGATCTGGAGGTCAGAAGGACAAAATGCACAAAACCCTCACAAGTGGAACTCTGGGGTACAAAGAGAAAGGAAGTACAGAATCTCAGCTAAATTGATCACAGGCTTTAATCAAAGCCTGTCATTTATCTCCCTTGGGCAGGGTTGGGGATGGAGAAATCCCCATTTGTGTGTGTGACTAATCTGTAAAAAGAAGATCATAAAAATTTCTGCTCCACAGGGTCATTATAAGGAGCAAATGAGACAATACATGTAAAGCACTTGGCAAATTTTGATGCAATATCTAGGTGTTAACAATTCCTATTACTTATCTATGGGTTAGCTAGATGGCACAGTGGATAAACTGCCAGACTTGGAGTCAAGAAGACTCATCTTTCTGAGTTCAAATACAGCCAAAGACACTTACTGGATGTGTGATCCCAGGCAAGTCATTTGACCCTGTTGGCATCAATTTCCTCATCTATAAGATTAACTGGAAAAGGAAATGGCAAATCACTTCAGCTTCCCATTTTTAAATACATGTGATATCCAAGAAATTGTAGAAATCAAGAACTAAGAACAGGTCCACTTGTGTCTTTCAGAGGAATGGGTTTCAAAAGGTACTCTGAAGACCAGTGGTTATGAAAAGTATCCTCCAGGTAGTCTGGGGGCAAATTGATTATCAGTTGATTAACTAAAATGAACCTGAACTAGGATTTAGGAAGCCTGAATTTGTGCTTCAGTCTTGCTACTAATTTGTGTGATAAGGTCTTTGGGTTTTGGTTTCCACTTCTAAAAACTGAGGGGGTTGGGTTGAATAATCCCTTTTGACTTTTAGATTATTGGATTCATGAACTGAAATTCACCTCACATTTACAAAATATTTTCCTCATCACAAACAAGAACAGTAGATACTACTTTAAATTTCTTTTAAAGGATCTATGATCTCATTGATGAAGGCACTTTCCCCAGTGGTGCAGGTCCCAATCATCTGTCCCAGGTGAATTATATGAAGTTTGGCCTATGTCTTTGCACAAATTCTTCATAGTGGGTCCATCAAACATTTTAAGGGAGTTCTCTAATTGTTTTTGACAATGCTCAGAAACCAATGGAATACAAAGGCTGTCCATTGATTATTCCTCATTGTTGTTTTATAATCAATATTACCTTCTTTTGTAGTCTTCCTGTGCAATTCTTTGTACATTAATGTGTTACAGACTACTTCCATTCACCATGTATCTCTTCATTGTTCTTTGACTGAACTTCAACTTGTAAGCGTTGATCCACAACCAGTATTAAATGACTTATTAGACATATAGCACTATCAGAAGGATATTGACATTGAGAAGGTTGGTTTTTCAGGAGAACCTTAGGGTCATTTAGAGAAGTATAGAATTTCCCAAAGGCAATATAGCATACTCTCCTGCTGTCCATCCACAGTGCCTCTCTAAGACATATATACTTATGATTCAACTCCATGGGGTGTCTATCCAATTGCATATCACAATTTGAACTATAATAAGCATTCTTTATATACTTGATTTTTCCTGTATGTATAATTAGTTTGATATCTCTTGAATGTACTAGATATACTTCTAAACCCTCCTTCAAATTCTGAGATTTTGTGATTAATTATGAATTTTATTTGAGAGATTCTGTAGTGCTCTGAAACTTGAATACATCATCTATAAATAGGACCATCTGGAGGACCTTGCAAGCATTTTTGTCTTCTCTTTTTTCAGAAATGAAACTGAGCTTCAGAAAATTAGTGGTATGCTCTAGATGACGCAATGGCAAATGTCAAAATCAGAATTTGAACTCAGGTCTTTTGTTCTTGAGATTAATGCTCTCTTAATAAACTAGTCAATCAAGCATTTATTAAGTGACTACTATATACTAGATTTTTTGGTAAATACTAAGATTACAAAGTATCTCTAATACATTACATATAATATGAAAATATTGAGAATACATATTCATGTACAAATGCAAATTGTGATAAAATAATTTAAGGATTTTTTTTTCAATTCAGTAATAAAGATTGAGTAAAGAAGATACGTTATGAAATGTTTTCCCTCTGCTGTTACTGGTCTATGGTCTGAAAGAATTTGATAACCATGGTAGGAAGCTTATATACTATTGCTTAGGCCACATACTAGCCTAAACTGTGATATCTTTTATTGATAATCTTTTTCTCTTTAATACTTAGCCAAGTGTATCTCCTACTACAGGACTTTCCCAATTCCCCCAAATTTAGTATATTCTCTCAAAATTATTTTATCTTTATTTGTTTATATATTGACTTTCCTGGCATGCATCCTTTCACCTTCCTCCTTCTCTCTGTAAGTTCCTTAAGGTCAAAGACTGTTTTTGCATCCCCAGTATATTATTGCATGGTGCTCAGCACACAGTAGACATCCAATACATCTTTATTTATTAATGGCAATAGAGAAAAGAGGAAGATTTGGATCAAGAACTGAGAGCTAAAGGGGCTGGGGAGTAGGGGATGCAAAGTTATAAATTAGACAATTCCTCTGTATCTCTGTCTTAAAATTGTTTCTCAACTTCATAAACTATTATTTGGATTTTTGGCATGCTCATCCCTTTCCTCAAAATGTGCTTACAGGTGCCTGGCAGGGCTATGGCTGTAATAGATTTCAAGCTGTGTTTAGTCAGGTGTGGCATGCCAGGCGCAATCACATAGCTTGGACAATCCAGAATCTCATGTAGCCAAATAGTGCTTGATTTTTTGACAGGGTGTTTTAGCTGTTGGTGGTAAAACTTCAGGGAGTGGTTTGTTTTTCTTAGTTGTTTTAGAAGCCATCACTTTAGGCTTTGTCATTCCTTGGAAGGATTTTGTTTTGGACAAATAACTGTGCCAACATCTTCAGCTCAAGGGCATCCCAGCTTAATGTAGCGTGATATTTTTGTATTGGGCATTCAAAGACCAATAAACTAGTTTGCCGATAAAACTACCTACCTTACATTTTCCCTCGGACCTCTTGTTGCTGATGCCTAGAACTTGCCTTAATACTTCTCTCACGCTCTCTTTTATGGTAGTTATTAAGTAAAAACTCCCCTTGAGAGTCAGACTCATGCCATTTCTGTCTTTGTATGTACAGGAGCAAGCACTGGGCTTTGTTCTGAGGAGGGTTCTCAGTGTAGTTAGTGAATGAATGAAAGCAGCACATTTTATTTGTACCAAAGTGATTTTCCTAAAGTTCAAGTCTGATCATGTTACCTAATTGCTCAGTAAACCCTTTTGGTTCCCTATCACCTCGAGGATCAAATACAAATTCCTCTATTGGGCAATTCAATCTCTTCAAAGCCTAGTCCTTTCTACCTTTCCACCTTTCCAGTCTTCAACACTTTACTTTTTTTCCTTGCCTTCTGCAATCTAACTGTATGGATGTACTCAGTGTTTTGTATACATGATACTCCCACTCCCAACTCCCCTCTCTTTCCCAGTGCCTTCATAACTCATATTTTGATCTATTCCCTCTTCACTTCTGTCTTTTGGAGTCATATATGATATCATATATCATCACATAGCATTCCACCTTCTATGTGAAATCTCCCCTGATCGGCACCTTTTTGCCATAATGAAACTCCCTCTTCATCCTGTCTGCAATTAATTTTGTATATATTATATATGTATGTGTATATAAATAGATAGGGACGGAGGCAGATAAAGAGAGATTTGTTCATTTTATCTCATTAGAACATCAGCTTCTCCAGAGCAGGTACTGATTTATCTATCTATTTATATTTTAATTATTTTGCCTTTTTATCCCCATTTTTGTTGGTTTCTTTGTTTTGTCATGCCTGGCATTCAGGAATCACTTAACAGATAGTGGCTGGTTTGATTGATTGATTACTAATATCTTTGGCTATATTATATGGATAAGACAAGCTTTCTAAGTTTTCATTTTGAAGGGGGAAAATTAACAGAGGCATTAACTAATTGATAGCTGTTGACTAGCTAGCCAAAGTAAAAGAGCAAGGGCTAACTGAAGATTCCAGATTTCTCAATTAGTGGGCTCTGATTTTCTTCTTTAAAGAAACTAGACTATTAATGAGTTTTGGAGCAAAGAAATCTGCCAGGGATAGGATGTAGTGAAGAACTGGCCTTCCCTGATTCATGACTTCTTCTCAATACATAACCAACAGACAGTGCTTTGGATGGTATTCAGGACAGGGACTGATCACCCAGTGGTCTCACCAGGAACATTCTAAAACTGTCAAAAGAAAAAAAAAAAGCTTTTGAATTTATGCTTTTAGTTTGCAGCCAATTTGGAGGGAAAACTGTTAAGATTACATAATTTCATCAGCGTGGGGCTTGTGTATTTCAGTCTACTGGGGGAAACATGTGAACATACAAGGTGTACAAGGTGATTAATGAGGCACAATGAACAGTCTGACTCACAGAACACTTTGCATTTATTAGTCCTCTTGGCTTAGTAGCCAGGGACCAACTTAATTGATTTTTTTTTCTTTTCCCCAATTTATATTTGGTGCCTCAAGTAGTAGAAAAACAGGATAGGGATCAGAAAGTGTAGTGGCTGTTTGGAGTATTTCCCCTCCCCAGATTTTCTTCTCCAACTCCTTAGGCTTTAGCTTTAGAGCTCCTTAACAATATGTACTTTACCAATAATAATGCTACACTGATGCCTTTGGAAATTCCCTGAATTACTTTTCCCTTTACTATGGTAATAAGCCTTCAGGAACATAATTGAATTTCAGATATTAAATACTGCAAGTGCTATCATTTAGGTTCTGATGAAAATGTGCATTATTGTGTTTGAAACTTTCTGAAAAGAAAGTAGAGAACAAGACAAGACTTTTTTTCACCTTGTGATGTAGTCTTTGTGCAGAATAACTCAATCTTTCTTATGTATTGAACAATACTGTAAGGAACAGTAAGTCTGTGCTATCTTGAATAATAAGTTGTGGCTTCCAATTTCATAGTACTATAGAAACTTGGTATCTTGATAAATTTATGGTATTTTCCATTTTCTTCAGTCAGTATTTATTGAGCATCTATTAAGTGTCCGACACAATGCTGGGCACCATCAGAGATAAAAGAGTAGACAGTTCCTCTTTTCAAAGAGCTCACAGGACGGTTCAGGGTTAAGATGAAATAAAGGAGTGCCAAGTAGTGGAAAAAGACTAGCTTTGGAGTTATAAAGAACTGTTTTTAAGTCAAGATTATGATTCATACTAGCCAAGTGACCACAGACAAGATATTTAACCTCTTGGTATCTTGATAAACTATTTATTTATTTATTCATAATTTTTATTTAATAATTACTTTATATTGACAGAATCCATGCCAGGGTAATTTTTTTTTACAACATTATCCCTTGCACTCGTTTCTGTTCCGATTTTTCCCCTCCCTCCCTCCACCCCCTCCCCTAGATGGCAAGCAGTCCTATATATGTTAGATATGTTGCAGTATATCCTAGATACAATATATGTGTGCAGAACCGAACAGTTCTCTTGTTGCACTGGGAGAATTGGATTCAGAAGGTAAAAATAACCCGGGAAGAAAAACAAAAATGCAGATAGTTCACATTCGTTTCCCAGGATAAACTCTTTAAGACTATGAATTGTAGGTGAATTGTCAAATTGTATAAGCAGAGGAATTTTTCATTGAAATTATCCTGTATTGATGGAAGCACAGATCTGGAGGGATAGGATGATGAGCATGGGAGGGAGAAAGGTAAGGAGGGAGAAAGATGAAAAAAGGAAGGAGGGAGAAAAGGAGAAAGAAAAAGAGAGAAGGAAGGAGAGAGACAGAGACAGAGACATAGAGAAACAGAGACACAGAGGTTGAGACGGAGAGACAAAGTGAGGGGGGAGAGGAGGAGGAGGAAGGATAGAAAGAAGGAAAGAGACTTAATAATTGAATTCATGTTTAGATACAATTGATAAATTGAGGCATTATGTCATAGTAAATAATGTATAGGGCCTAGAATCAAGAAAACCTAAATTTGAATTTAGCTTTTAACATGTTTTGAATGTTTCTGTTTATATGCTGTTGGTTGAGAGAGTTCCTTCAAGGAGAGTTCTTAGGTTTATGAAAACCCTTGAGAAATAGATTAGTGAGACAGAATAATTTGTAGAGGGGACTTTTCCCAATTTATGTAAGTAGTTAGACCCCTTAGGATCTTTCTAAGAACCTGTTTTATCACTTGTGTCTATTCAGTTTACCAGGCTTCCCAGTTATAAAATTTCTATTCTGTGAGTCTAGCAGAGTTGTAGGCATACATAGAATGTTTCTTGAATTGAAAATCAGACAAGTCTGGTAGCACTTATTCTCCAAAGTGCCAACCTATACCCTTTTCTCTTTTATATGCTTCTGAACAAATTCTTATCACATATATTACATGTGAAGGCACTCTGCAGTGTACTTAATACTTTTCTTAAAGCTAAAAAAAAAAAAAAAAAGACTAAAAAAGCTAATTTTGATTGCTAATTCTATCAGACATGTAGAGGTCACTTTAAGAATTATGAGTAATCCCTAAGAAAAATGGCCAATTGAAGTGATATAGTAAATGACAACACATTTTTATATCCTGGGCTACTTTTGAAAAAAGAACTAACAGACATTTAGTACAGATTAAGCAGGCATTGTGTCTGGTCTATGTTAAGAGATGGTTGGTGGATGGTTGTCTGAACAAAATGTCAAGGAAATTTGCACAGCTCATTACAGCTAGTCTTGGATTCACTCATGTCCAAGAATTAACGGATTTTATTTTATTCCTCTCCTTTTAAAATGAAGTAGGTCAAATGGAGAGATTAGTCTATCATCCAATATTGATTTCCTTGAAAATGGCAGGCTTTGAACATTCACGCCTACCGAATGGTTGATGTAACAAGTAGCAAGTTGAAATGAAGTGGAACAACTTGGTTTTGGTAGAGCCCTAAGGGCACATATATTTGTAACTTCAAATCCATCCATCATGCTCCTGGGAAAGTCATTTTTAAAAACTCAGGCTACTGAAGTTAGTGTTGTAATAACATCCTTAAATGTGTATTTGTATGTATGGTATGGAGAATGGAGAAGTAGCTTTTACTGATGGTCTGATTTTGTTTGCAGGGTACAGTAGAGATTTCCTTCTTCTTTGATAAGTTTTGTTTTCAAATGATGAAATGGTTTTTAAAATTGAGGAGGTCAGTTTGAGATAAGGTTCAGCAAGTGAAATAATTGGGTTGAATTCCAGATTACTTAATATGCAAACAATTCATATATCTTTTAAAATATATTTTTAATACCTAATCTTGCACAGTGGAAAGATTGCTGAATTTAGATTCAAAAGATCTGGATTTGAATTTATGGTGGGCCACTTAGTACATAGGTGACCTAGGGAGAATCACTTAAATTCTTTTGAGTTTAGATTTGTCATTTACAAAGTGAGGGAGTTAGATTATATGTCCCTTAAAATTCTTTGTTATTATAATGATTATATAATTCCTGAATGATTTTTTTTAAGATCAGATATTCCTATCTTATGTGGGCTGGAAATGTAGTGGCCAATCAGAGGCCTACTGCTGATTGATATGGAAACTTTGATCTACTCTGTTTCTGATCTGAATGGGTTTATTCTCCTTATGCAGTCTAGTATGGGGCATATAATACTCTGCTGGGGCTCACCACATTGGTGCCAAATTTAATATCAGTAGCCTTAAGGTCAGAAATGGACTATAAGCCTTAGCCTTTCCAGTAACAAAGATTACAAGCACAAGGCTGCAATGCTTATTAAGTAATAGTCATCACTTTGACATCAAAGATGTGTCCTATATCAAAAAGGCAGAGTTTTCACTGAATGTTAGAGACATTTATTTACAGGTTCATCTAGAGAGGATTGATGTTTAAATATCAAAACACAATGTATTAAGAATTACTAATAAAAATCTATTTTAATTCTTTTCTTTTCTTTCTTTGCCCTCTTTAAGAAGTTTGTAGTATACATGATATAATTTGAATCTATATTTTGTTGGGAGATTTTTATGTGGTAGTAAAATTAGGGGGGCAGATACAGTTTGACTTTTGACAATTCAGTTCTTGTTCCACAAGAATTCATTAAGTATTAAATATGTTCAGAGCTCTGTGTTAGAACCTATTCAATCACTTTTTAATCATGTCTGACTCTTTGTGACGCCACTTGGGGTTTTCTTGGCAAAGATATTGGAATGGTTTGCCCTTTTCTTCTCTAACTCATTTTTACAGAGGAGGAAACGGAGGCAAACAGAGTTAAGTGACTTCCCAGAATCACACAGCTAGCACGTGGCTGAAACTAGATTTGAACTTCCTAACTCTAGGCCTGGCATTCTGTCCACTGTGCCATCTGCTACCCTGTGTTAGGGCCTAGGTGCAGTATAAAATTCAGTTAAGATAGGCTTCATAGAAGGGGGAAAGAGCGTATAAGTATGATAGCTATAATATGTAATGATAAGTATATAAGAATGGCACAAACCAAGTATTATGTAAATCTTGAGGAAGACAAAAGGTCATTACTAATTGGAAGTTTGAGAAAAGCTTCTTGAAGAAGATGATATTTGAATTTTTTAAAAGATGAGTATGAAGTAAATGTGAGAAGGAAGGGTCATTCCAGTTATAGGAGAAAGCATGAAGAAAAGCACAAAGATGTGAAATTTTTGATTATATACTGGGATAATAGATGGTACTTTTTTTTTTTACTAGAATGTAGAGTTTAAAGAAAGGAATAGAATGGTGTGAGTCTAGAATATAGGTATCCACCATAACACTGGGGATTTTGAATAATAGGTAAAAAAGTATGAATATCATTTGATATAGGGAACTAGATGGCCCAGTGGTTAGAACACTGTGTCTGGGGTTAGGAAAATCTGAGTTCAAAAATGTCTCGAATACTTTTTAGCTGCTAGATCCAGGCAGGATAAATCACTTAATCTCTGTTTGTCTTAATCTACTGAAGAAGAAAATGGCAAATGACTCTAGTATCTTTGCCAAGAAAATCTCATAGACAGTGTGGTCCACAAGGCATGAACATTTGGGCATCATTGAAAGCAATGATTAAACAGTTTTGAGAAGACTAGTGACATTACCAAACCTATACATAGGAAGATATGGTAGTGGGTATAAAGAATGCCTCTGAGGGAAAGAGAATGAGCTTGGTGTTACTTATTCAGGAGGTACTGCAACATCCCAACAAGGTACTAATCAATTGTTTTGTATTTGGGAAGTGGAATGCAAATGAAAAGAAAGGAACAGATGGAAGAGAAGTTGTCAAAGAAGTACTTTTTTGACTTGGATATGACGTGTGAGGAAGAGTTAAAAATTATTAGTAAGATTTTGACCATGGTATACTGAGCAAATGGTAGTGCTATTGACAAATGGAATTTAGAAAGAAAAGCAGGTTTGGAGAAAATTTGAAAACATTGCTAGAGATTTTATTTACCTGTACAAGTAGCAATATGCTCTAGACAACAGGAAACATGAATGTGGACCTGAGGCTAGAAGTCAAATTTGGAGAAATTTGAGAGTCATATGTATAAAGGTATTAGCAGAAGTAATGGACATGGGCAATTTAAGAGAGAAAGGATATGCTATGAGGGGAAAGGAGAGGGAGTAGTATTGAACCTCAGGGATTACTGACATGTAGCGTAGAAGAATCTTAAAAAGGAGATATAGATGGTGGTCGATATTTGGGATGAGGACCAGGCAACAAGAGAACTTCAATAGTCTAGGAAAGAAAGTATATCTAGAAAAAGGGATCAGTCAATGATATTAGGTAATACAGAGACATCAATAAAAATGAAAACTTAAAACATTGGATTTATGGATCAAGTGGTCATTTGTTATCTTACAAATCTTACAAATCTATAGTATTGATAGAGTAGTGGGGACAGAAATACTTACCAAGGGATTGAAGAGAAAATCCTTGGTGAGAAAGTGGATGCTTCAGATGTAGTTAGTTTTGTCAATTTTAGCGGTGAAGGGGAAGGGAACCATAATGATAAGTGGGTGGAGTAAACAAGTCTATGGATTGAAAAATATTTGTGGCAACTTAAAGTTTTCAAGTAGATGGGAAGGAGCTTGTAGAGAGAGATTAAAGAGGCATGGAAGAGAAGGGACATCAGCTGATGAATTAATTGGAACATCTTGGATTCTTGCAATCTTTGGTTTTTTCTTATCTTGGGTAAATTTTTATCTTGGGATGGAGGTCAATAACAATACCATAAGATACTATGTGTTGTGTTCTCCCAAAAACTCTTAATAAGGACTATAGAGTTAGGGTAATTAGTCTGTAGCATATTGAGGTGGCAGCCAATTATGCTGATGGAACTGAAATCTTATTAACTTAATAACATTTTGTAAATTGAACTTGGAGTTTCTTGATATTCTGAGTCGTTCCATTATAAATTTCCTTAATATCCCAAATAAGTTCACCTAAGGAGAATAGCAAGTTGTGAATAGTAAATTCAAGTTACGTATACAATCATCTTTTTTATTGTACTGTTATAAAAATCCTTGTCTTATTCCATAAATCAGATAAACAGTTTTAAAATGAATAAAAATTTAACAAATTAAAAAGAGAAGACTTGTATTCAATACCTCCTAGCCTCTTCCCCCCCTCCCCATATATACATTCTCACTGGCATTCACTGCTTATGCAAACTTGAAGTGGTCATTTAATCTAAGTATTGATTTTGTTATTCACAAAATGATGGCTTAGATTAGATGACATAAGTTCCCTTCAATTTCTAGATGATCATGTGTTTGGATCTTTTGAAATTCATTTATTCAATGAAGGTTTATTGAGTTCCTTTTTACATACAATTGATTGCATTGTAGGGAATTAAAAAATATAAGACAAAGTCCTTGACTTCAAGGAATTTAGAGTTTCCATAAAAGGAATGATACACACATATGATAAGGCTCAATTGAGTATCATGAACAATCCATGTTATAGGAGTTCAGCTGACTAAAGAAGAGGTTATGGAACAGGTAGACCTTGAGGCAGGCACTAAAGAATAATAGGTAAGGTTTGTTCTGATCAAATCTAAGTTCTTAGGGAGATATTATAGTAGCTGAAAATGATGTCCAGGCTGGAGCAAAAGAGGTCCTTTTAGAAGGGGATAGACAAATAGTGCAAAATAGGATCACTTGCCCATTGAAGGTTTAAGAGAAATTTTGCTACTTTAGAGTAGGAGTTATTGATCTGGAGACCACAGAATGCACCCTCCAAGAAATTTTGATTATATATCAGGGGTCACATGAATTTGGAGAAAAATTGTATCTTTTTTCCACATTAATTTATAATCAAAAGTTTACATTCCCTTCACTAATTAATATAGGCATTAAACATTATTTTGGGAAAGGGATCCATAAATTTCACCAGACTGACAAAGATATGGCATAAAACAGATAAAAATAATTCCTGCTTGAGGGGACTCAGGACTGAGGGTTCCCAGAATTCTATTATTTGGATAGAGATGAAATGCATGACCACTTAATATGAAATTCAGAGGATGTTCAGACAACACTTTTGACATTTGCTTCTCCAAAGGTTCTTTCAGTGTGTCCAAGAAATGTTTAAAACAATCCAGTTCCATCTCTGCTGATCTTTTCTGCAGCTCTTTGCTCTCCCTTGTTTCTTCTAAGTAATTATTCTATAAACTTTCTTTTGCAATGAGGCATGAAGTTAGAGGGGAATAAAATTAAACCTGATATCCAGTGTTGTTTACTTTCCTCCTTGAAAAGACTAGGACTAACTATCAATTTGGAAAAGAGACAATTAATGTAAGCAAAAATCCTTACAAGTTGAGTCTTTGTGTCATTTGAAGGAAGATAGGGATCAATATCTACTGAAGACAGCCATTTTGTGCCTTTTAAAATCTGATGGTACTGCCTGAGGACTAGACAATCTCATGGTCATGAGAGGCCAAACACCAATAGAAAAACAATGGCAATTTAAAATCTGAGACCATGAAGTTTAATGAAGAAGCCCTGGCTTTTTCCTGAGATCAAGTCTGGGAAATGTGCAGAGTACCAGTGATTGTGATTTTGGAGATTAGTTATAGGAGAAAAGTATATATGGATAGCCCCATGCTCACTTGCCAGGTCATGTATTGGCTATGCCCCGTTTTTCTCATCATCAGCACACTCAGTTGGGAAGCTTTTCGGCTTTAAAGGAGGAATCCAACAATCCTGATGGCTGGATCCCTAAGCTCCTGACTTTATCATCACTGCTGTTATCCCCAGGGGTTTGAAATGGGGCTTTGGTCACAGGGGACCTTAATATTTCTAGTAGGTGAAAGGGTGCTAGCATAAATGATTCTCTTGAGCAATGGGTTGTTGCCAGAAACCAGCTCTCTGCTGGGGTGAGGATTACTGCAGCATTCTGCAGCTGGGCTGAATGCCATAGGAGCAGAGCAAAGAAGGCCCCTGGTGCATTCAAAGTGCTTGTTTTACCTGCAATTGCCCTAGAGAAGGGGGCAGCTGAGAGGGGAGGGAGAGAAGCTTGTTTACCCAGTACCTGGATTCCAATGAGAAGGAATTGAGTTGCCAATGATTGAACAGGGCTCTCTGATGATATAGATTAAACCAGTAGGGCCAACAGTAAACACGATGAACTTCAAAAGAACAGCTTCTCCTCTCTCTGGGGACTTCCATTAACGAGTCACCAGATAGGCAATTACTGTACAGTTCTTGTAATGACCGGGATCAAACAGAGACATTCTGCACAGTAGGCAGCAAGAAAGCCAGCAGAAAAAAACTGTGAAAATATGCCATTAAATCTTAATTATTCTTCAAAAGAAAACAAGCACAACTAGGGGGCAGATAAGTAAGGAATAGTCAGAGCTATACCAGAACCTGCTGGCTCAGGGCAATGATGCTTAGATAGAAACAGTAGTAACGTTTATTTAAAACTAAACATTATGCTCAGATTTCTGTGAGGTGCTTTGGAGATTTGGTTATTATAAGCAATGTAGATTGGCTCTCTCCCACTTGCTTTGAATTGTATCCAGGCTTTTTCTGGAGGATCTGACTAATATTTGGACATGAACTTGATTTTAAATGACTTGGGAAATGAGGTTTATGAGTATTTGGGGGGAAAATCTACTTCTTGAAGGATTTAGATACTTGGACAGTTTCATTACATTTCCAGACCAATGTACTTTCTCCCACATGATGCTCCAATGGCATAGAAAGGCTCTTGTATAAGGATGAAAGGTACATACTCATTTAATAACGCTAGGATTTTTTATAGAATGCTAAGTTCCAAACTCTGAATTTCAAAGCCATTAAAGATATATGATTTGAGGCATCCAAAATTCTTATGAAAACTGTTGGGTGCCCAGCTGGCTCACATCCAAAGTGTGACTGAATGGAGATGTTGATGTTGCATGGGCTACCTATTGGGTTTGCATAGATTTTATGGAGGGTTGTAGAGTAAAAGTTTTCAGGTTATCTAATCCCCTAAATTCCCTCTTTGTGTAGCTCATTAGGGTGAGTACATGGACAAATCCATTCAACAAGCATTTCTTTAACACATACTATTTCCTAGGCACTATTTTAGGTGTTTAAAATACAAAGGGAAAAATGTAATGGTCCTTGCTCTCAAAGTATTAATATTTTTTTTGGGGGGGGAACACATACATATAATTAAGTAAATACAAAAAAAAATACAAAAGGGGTTTGTGCAATTAAACAACTTATCTGATTATGGTATTTGGCTTTGTAGAAGCCCGGTGTTAGAGAAAAGGGCATTATATAAAGCAGTTAATACAATAGGAATGATATCATAAAGAGATGATTGATTGAACCACACTAGGATGCAGTTGCTTTTTAACTTTACCATAAAGTTTGACCAAATTGCATTAATAATGTTACAAAGAATGGATATTAATTGGATAGAGTATTCTGCGGTATATGTGACCAAGGATTCACAATATTATGGGATCTTTCTATATCACATACCTTTTTAACATGGACTTCTAACATGCAATTATTAAATCTGTTAAAAACCAACAAAATCAAATTAAAGACATGCCCTTTAATTGGTTCTGCCATGTTCTGTTGCCTTGCCATTCTATTTCCCAAGTGAATTTCAATCATTATTTACAGAAGAGCTCATTCTCCATTTTAGCTCTAGTCCTCAATAACTGTTGGCACTGACTGTAACCAAATCAAAGTATATGTGGCTGAACTAAGAATAGCCTTGGAAAGATCTTCATGCATGTGCCCAGCTCTACCCTTATCAGTAGTGGTTTATTCTAGTATTGTACATTTTCTGGGTACACATTTACAGTACTGTTCACATACATTTAATTACTATGAATAAGTGTGTGTAGGAAGAGTCCATAATTTACTTTATAGACTTAATGAATTTCTGATTTTAGATTATCTCATTTGAAACCTGAATTTTAAATTTAATAATGTGAAATCCTGTTCCAAGGAGGAAAGGGGTTCCCTTGTCATGGACAAGATATGTTCTGTTTGTTTTTTCAAGGTGGCTCAGTGTCCTTTGTAACTACCAGCATTTAGGGATTTTGATGCTATAAAATTTTTGGAAATGCCAATAGAGGGAATTTTCCTGGACCTCTCATTTATCTTTTATCTTTCTCTTATCTCCTCGACTGCAAGTGATCTCTCCCTCCTCTAAAGCTCCACTTTCAATTCAATTAAATTCAACAAACAATTATTAAATACCTACTTAGAGCAGAAAATTGTGGAATTGCTAGCTATGTCAATATAAAATAGAATATAATTTTAGAATTATAAACGAAAAGTTACTAAACATTTCTTGCACATTGACCTACCTATACTACTGCCAATCTTATATCTTAAACAGACTGAATTAAAAGAAAGAGGTCCTATATATCCTATACAAAAAGTTTATAAAAAACTAGAGATCAAGAAGGTGTTCGCCAACTGAGAAATGGTTGTATAAGTTGTGGTATATGAACATATGGGGATACTATTGTGCTGTAAAAAGTGAGGAAACAGATAATTTCATAAAGACATATAAAGACTTGTTAGAACTGATGCAAAGTATCTGGAATTATGTCCAAAAAGTTATCAAACTGTGCATACCCTTTGATCCAGCAGTGCTACTACTGGGCTTATACCCTAAAGAGATACTAAAGAAGGGAAAGGGACCTGTATGTGCCAAAATGTTTGCCCTGTTTGTAGTGGCTAGAAACTGGAAATCGAATGGATGCCCATCAATTGGAGAATGGCTGGGTAAATTGTGGTATATGAATGTTATGGAATATTATTGTTCTGTAAGAAATGATCAGAAGGATGAATACAGAGAGGCTTGGAGAGACTTACATGAATTGATGCTAAGTGAAATGAGCAGGACCAGGAGATCATTATATACTTCGACAACAATATTGTATGAGGAGGTATTCTGATGGAAGTGTATTTCTTTGACAAAGAGACCTAACTGAGTTTCAACTGATAAATGATGGACAGAAGCAGCTATACTCAAAGAAAGAACACTGGGAAACGAATGCGAACTATTTGCATTTTTGTTTTTCTTCCCAGGTTATTTTTACCTTCTGAATCCAATTCTCCCTGTGCAACAAGAGAACTGTTCGGTTCTGCACACATATATTGTATCTAGGATATACTGCAACATATCTAACATATATAGGACTACTTGCCATCTAGGGGAAGGGGTGGAGGGAGGGAGGGGAAAAATTGGAACAGAAGCGAGTGCAAGGGATAATGTTGTAAAAAAAATTACCCTGGCATGGATTCTGTTAATATAAAGTTATTATATATATATATATATAAAAGAACTGATGCAAAGTGAAGTGAGCAGAACAATTTATACTATGACATCAATATTATAAAAAATGATCAATTATAAAGATTTTTATATATTGATCAATAATGAAATAAGCTGACCAAGGAAACAATTTTATAATAACAATGCTGTAAGAACAAACAACTCTGAAAGTGTGGAAATACAATAATTACCTATGATTTTAGAGGGCCAGTGATGAAACATGCTAAACATAACAACTTGGTAATGAATTGAGGATGCAGAATGAAATACACACACATACACACACACGTATACATACATGTGTGTGTGATCACTTGCAGTCGAGGAGATAAGAGAAAGATAAAAGATAAATGAGAGGTAAAAATAACCCGGGAAGAAAAACAAAAATGCAAATAGTTCACATTCGTTTCCCAGTGTTCTTTCTTTGAGTATAGCTGCTTCTGTCCATCATTTATCAATTGAAACTGAGTTAGGTCTCTTTGTCAAAGAAATCCACTTCCATCAGAATACATCCTCATACAATATTGTTGTCGAAGTATATAATGATCTTCTGGTCCTGCTCATTTCACTTAGCATCAGTTCATGAAAGTCTCTCCAAGCCTCTCTGTATTCATCCTGCTGGTCATTTCTTACAGAACAATAATACACACATGCATTTATATAGGCATATACCCATATATGTGCCAGAACAAACATACACACATGCATTTATATAGGCATATACCCATATATGTGTGCACACATACATGTACACATATACATATATATATATGTATATATATATTAGGGAAATGATATAGTGACTTCATCTGAAAGTGCATCTATCATTAATTTTCATTAATTGCTTTACATTGTTTTGAGATGTTTCATAAAGTAGGAGTAATCTATAAATATCAATGATGTAAAAACAGTGGAAAATGAAATAACAAACTCCCTGACCTAAATAACTTACAATCTAATGAGAGAATCAGATATATGCTAAATTACTATGATGTGAGCTAAAATGTGGGAGACATGAAAGATAAAATGCAAAGAACAATTTGTGTATGTGGAGAGAGATCATTTTCACTTGGGGCATAGATCAAGGAAGGAATCTTGAGTTCTTTGGCATGATGAGAGTTGGATCTCGAATAAAACAAAGAATTATTACTGATGGGTATGAGGAATTAGAAGGAGTTTATTCTAGGTGTTGGGGATAGAATCTATCAATAGATGGGAAATGATATCTACCCTATGCCTTTCCCTAACTAGACTGTACCAGTAGTATCATATTCAATTTTGGGTACCACATTTTAGGAAAATCAGTGATAAACTGTTCATGACTAGAGGATGACAACTGAAGTGGTGAGAGCATTAGATACCTCGCTATACAAGAATTGGTTGAAAGATGTTCAGTCTGTAGAAGAGAAGAGCCAGAGAGAGCACAGTAGATATCTTTAAGTATTAGAAGAGCTGTCACTTTGAGGAAAGATTTGATTTATTCTACTTGGCACCAGGGCCAGAACTAGAAGAAACAACAGAAGTATCCAGGGAGAGATTTAGACTTGATGTTTAGGAAATCTTCCTAACAATTTAGAGTTGTCCTCATGTGAAGTGGGCTGCCTTGGGACTTCACCTCCACTAGAGAACTTTCAGGTGGCTGGGCACCTCTATAAGGAGAAGATTCTTTCTGTGATATGAGTTAGACTAAATAGACTCTAAGATATTCCTTCTAGCTCTGAGGTTGATTTTGGGAGAGAGTAATATGAAAATAGAAATGGGAAGCTGGGCGATGAAAAGTTGTTTAGCTAGAAAGTAGAATACATGAAAGGAGAGTAGAGCCAGTTAAAGTAAAACAAGAAAGCTGGATTTATCTTGTGCCATTATGAAGTTTAAATTTTATTCAATAAGCAGTATGGGAGGAAGGTTATAAAGCTATTTGTGTAGAGGAGAAATACAACCATAATGGTGCATTAGCAAAATGACTTGGGTTGCAATGTAAAGGAGAAAAAGTTATTAAGTTGTGCATGCATCTTGTTCCAGCCAGCAGAGTCTGGTTGTTGGACTTTATTCTCAAAGAGAACCAAAATGACATCATTTTGTTAGCATTAAGGTAGTGAGTCCAAACCAATATTATTGTCCTACAAATTATGCCTTAAAGATATCAAAAAGAAAAAGAACTGATATCTACAAAAATATTTATATTACCTTTTTTTGCAACACTAAAGATTAGAAACTTGGCAGAGATAGAAAGAATCATCAATTGGGGAACAGCTGAAAAAATTATGATATATAAATTTGGAATTTGAATAGAAATACTATTTTGCCCTAAGAAATGATGGGAGGAATGGCTTCAGAAAAACCTAGGAAGACTTAGAAAGTCTAGAATGAAGTTAGAAGAGAACAGGAGAACAATTTATACATCAAATGTATTATCATAAAAGCATAAAATTTTGAAAGACTTAGGAATACAAGGAGTAACTGATTTCAGAGGACTTGTGATGAAATGGGCTACCCATCTACTAAAGAAAAGTAATTAATGTGAATACAGATTGTAACACTATTTTTGGACATGTCAATGGGTATATTTGTTTTGCTTGACTATATATTTTAGCAGTTGGAATTTTTTGTTTTTGTTTTTATTTTCTTTCTTTCTTTCTCAATATAAAGATTATAAGTAGGAAGAAAAGTCAGGTTTTCATTGATAGAAAAAAATTGTTCAAATAAGGAATAGTTTGGAAAGGCAATAAAAGCAGGAACTTTCAACCTTGGGTCCATGGAATCCTTAAAGGGGGAGTCTATGAACTTGAATGGAAAAAATAATTGCATCTTTATTTTCACTAAACTTTGCTTAAAATTTAGAATTTCTTTTAATAGTGAATTTAAAAGACATATTCTCAGAAGGGTCCCATAAGTTTCATCAGACTGCCAAAGGGTTTATAGAATGAAAATTAAGAACCTCTTGGCTGAAGATAGGAAAATTAGTCATGAAGCTATTAAAATTTCCCAAGTGAGAAAGAATGAACTCTGTATTGTTTCAGTGGCAATGAAAAGGAGGAAATGAATGTTAGAGATTGTGGAAATAGAATTGACAGAACTTGATAGCAGATTATATGTGAGAGATTCAGAGAAGCAAGGAACAAGCATTTGTTAAATACCTACTAGTGAAAAGACACTGTGCTAAATGCTTTACAAATATAGCATTTGATCCTCACAAAAACCCTGTGAGAAATGTTATCTCCATTCTACAGCTGAGAAAACTGAGAAATTTTTCACTAATTAAGTGAATTAAATCACTCGCCCATCATCACACAGCTATTATCTGAGACGGTATTTGAACTCAACTCTCTTCCTGTCTCTAGATCAGGAGCTCTATCCACCTATGTCACTCAAGAAGGCAATGGTGCATTAGTAGGTGCAAAGGTGAGAGCACATTGTATAGTCAAAAATCATTCCGAGTCTTGGAGCTTAGGTGAATACAGAAAAGTCATATCATCAACAGAAATATATGAGCTAAATAGCTTTTGGTGGATTAATAGTAGTGGTGATAGATACAAATGGGTTCTTGATAAGAACTACACCTATGATTTCATTGGTATAGGGAACTCCCAGATGAGGAAATTTTATTTTTACTTTTCTCTTTCCCTTCCCTCCTTATCAGTATTTTGCTTCTGACCATCACTTCCTGTTGGAATCCTTACTAACTGCTAAGTAATTAGAGTTGATCTAATCTTACAAGAAGTTGTTTTGGCCAGAACCTGAAACAAGGTACTAAGTAGAACTAATCAAGACAAGGCTTGTGTTCCCACCTTTACTCAAAGTCCACACCTTAAAGCTCTTTAGGCCAGAGAGCACTATGGGAGAAAACCCATAATCCCATTCTCTCAGAAGGTTCACATATAAGGCGAGACAGCCATTCCAGAATACACTTTTTTCCTCTTGGCTGGCTGATCGCGCTAGACTCGAAAGGAACGACTCTTGTGCAGAGAACACTTTAACGGATTTCAGTGGAGCTACACCAGAAGCCCTCTCTCCGCGTCAAGTTGGTAGCTGGGCTCCCCAGAAGGAGAGAGACCTTCCATCTCTGTCTTGGTTGGAGGCTGAAGAAAGCAGAGTCAGAGGCTGAAGGACAGAACCTTTGGATTTGGAGACATCCGAAGGGCTCCAAGCCTCTAAACCGGCTGTGCCTTTGAGAAGAACAAACTCCAACATTTGAACTCTAACAACTTCCCTCAATATACCTTCCCCTTCTTCAGTCCCTCTCCATTTATTATCCCTTTCCCCTTCTACTTCTGTTTTTCCATCTATTAGCCTCCCCCTTTCTTTTCCCTCCGCTCCTACTTCCCTATAGAGTGAGACAAGTATATTTGATATAAGAAATTTTTTTTTTTTGATCAGTGCAGATGGGCACAACTAGTCAGCAATTTATCTGGAACAGTAGTTCTCAAACTTTTTTTCTCAATATTTTTATTCTATTAAAAATTATTGAGGATATGTCCAAAGAGTTTTTGTTCATGTGAATTATATGTATAGATATTTACCACATTAGAAATAAAAACTAAATTTGAATTAGTAGACACTGAAATAATTTGAGAAACTCCCAGGATTCTCTGGACTACACTTTGAAAACCCCTGATCTGGAGCACTGGAAGGTTATCACCCTACCATTCTGTGTTAAGAGGGAAGTCCATATCCTACTGACTTCAAAGCCAGCTCTCTACCCACCAAAAAAAACAAACAAACTTAAAAAAAAAAAAAAAAAAAAACAGAAATGAGAAGAAAAAGAGAAAAAGCTTTGGAGACATTTAGATTCAAGGATGGAGAGCATGAGAAACATGGAAAAATCTAGAGAGAAGGAATATCAGTGTCAGGGAAGCCAAAAGAGATTAACTAACAAGAAAGAGATGGTGGCCAGCATCAGAAGTTGCAGAGAAGTTAAGGAGGTCAATTGATTTAGTGATCTTTAACAACAGTGGGTGAATGGTTTGAGTATAGTGGCAAATATGGAACCTAAATTTTAAAGAGTTAAGGAGTAAATGGATAGTGAGGAACCAGAGATGTTAAGTGTAGGCTGTTCTTTTTGGAAATTTGGCAGTAAAGAGAATAGATAGGAAAATAGTCTAAAGGACTATCAGAAGAAACTTTTTTTTGTTGTAATTTTTTTTTTTTAAGGATAGGGAAAATTCTAGCATGTTTAAATGCTGAGTGGAAGCAGCAAGAAGGGAGAATGAGATCAGGATAGAGTCACAAATGACATTAAAAGAGATAGTGTTAAAAGGAGAAAGTGGAGGTTATCAACAGCAAGAAGAAATACCAATTTGTTCTGTTGAAATAAGAGAAAGAGCCAAGATGGGTGACAATATAATCATGAGGTTTAGAGGGCTTGAAGAATGGAACTAAAGGATTTCATAATTTGGCTTTTATCTCAGTAGAAATAGATAAAAGGTCATTTACATGAGAAAATGAAGTAGAATTTGGAATTTAAGATATTAGAAATTTTGGATAATTTAGTATAAGGAACCTGACAAAAAAACAATCAGAAGTGATTTTTAAAAATTCTCCCATTGCTTTTTTTGTATTCTAGCTTTTATTATAGTTATTAGTTTCTTAATTCAAAGTCCTCTACTTCCACCTTCTTGAACTATGGTTTTCAACTGCATATGAGATCTCATAACTAAATGTGAAATTATGATTTATTATCACTAAATGGCTTATATACCTATTTTATATGGTTGGGATCATGTAAAAATTTCTTGGGCAAAAAAGGGGTCATGAATAGAAAAAGTTTAAGGGATCCTGTGCCATTATGCTTTAATTTTTATGATGACAAAGCTCATGTTATTGTTGTTTTGTCTCCCATGGTGCCTAGAGGGATGCTTGGTGCATAGTTGGCAATGAAACAATATTCATTAAAGGGTATTTTGACAATAACTTTTAGCATTTCGAAGGTGAACTAACTTAACTAACCTAGATAAGTAGCAAAAGAAGGAACTCTGATGCTGGTTCTTCTACTTCCCACCTTCCCTCTAGGTAACTGGATGGCTAAAGCACTTAAAGTCAAGGTATTGTTCTTGTTGTTGTTTTTGCTGAGTCTATAAAAAAAAAAAAAAGTGCCCTAAGGAATGTTGAATCAAGAATATGGCTTGTTCTCAGCTCAGTTGGCTGAACTAGAAACATAGCATATAGCCTGTAAGTATGCATGTATGAGCCAATTGCTCATGCATTTGAAGATGGGCCTATTGTAATCTCAGCACTTATCTCAGTGCTTCACCATTAGTAGATATTAATCAATATTTGTGTAATTGGACTGAATTGTTCTAAAAATCCCTACCACTTTCAATCACTGAGCAGCATTGTGAAGGAGTGACACAGAAGGTGGTGAGGAACTATTTACTTTTCCCTTTCTTGAAATAGGATTAAGGGAAGAAAAGAATAAAAATTTCTACAAAGAAATCAGTAAAAGTTGCCCATGAATTTGATGATGAGAATGAAATGATTCATCTTATGTTTCCTAAACAGGATTCATTATATCAAATTTTCAAAATCACTTAGTAATCTTTTTGAGATTGTATATTTTTATCCAGGACTGATTTCTGGAGGAATTATAATAAAGGTTTCTTATCAAAGCACCAATGTCCTCTTGTACTTAAGCCTAATGACTTATCTGGGCTTTTAAGCTAGTAGATCTGCAAAGCAAGCCTTGCTAATTCTGTTTCACATTGAATAATTATGAAAGGGAATTTCTGTTCAGAAATCATTTGCATTATACTTGAGTCTGCCTTCCTTGTCAGCTTTGTCTTTGTCTGAGTAGAAATTAAATAAGAGCTCCTGAATAGCTCCCTTGGCCGACCATGCAGATTTCTCCAAACTTTCTGGCATGCATTTCTTTCTCCTTACAAGAACAAATTCAAGAAAGCTGCCTTGAATTAGCACCATGAGTGGCAGAATCTCCTGTCCCTTATAAAAGAAAACAGAGTCTTTTATAACAGAATGATCTTGTTTTACTTTTCTTTTCTTTTCCTGGGATTGCAATACTATGTCATCATGCAGAGGAATGGGCTCAAAACCTAATACAGGCTGCTATTTACAGGGGAAACATAATTATTAAATTAATTCATTAGAGTCCTTATAATCTTATCATGTCAAGTCTAATTATGTGGTTGAGTAAAAATGTTAAAGAGTTACCTGTAATTAAGGCCAGAATTCTTTTATTCCTTTTCCCAATTCCATTCTTGCTATTGTATCCCTAGCCATCTCCAATCATCTTGACTTTTGTCCTGCTACTGGACTTCATTGACTTTGGAAGACAAAGTAAGGCTGATGACTTTGTACAACTCTGCCTCACTTAAATCCAATTCAAACAAAAAGTCAGAACATCAACCTATGATGTCATTAATGCTCTTTGAAAATGAAAAGGAAGGACAAAAAAGCAAAAGGACAACTATGATAACAGTTCCATTCCTGATTCTTCTGTCACTGTCTCAACAGTCTTCTCATCCTGCAAGATGCTTTTGTTACCATGTTCATATCGTGGAAACCAACTGTCCAACTTCTGAAACCTCCCTCTCTGTTCCTGTGTTTTCTTCCTTTTATTGGTGGGTCCCTCCTGGAACTTTTATTTTAGGGAAGCTCACAGGCCAATGGTTTTCTTTCTTTCTTTCTTTCTTTTTTCATAGTATTTTATTTTTCCAAATATATGCAAAGATAATTTTTAACAATGTCCTTTGAAAAAACTTATATTCTCTATATATTTTTCTCTTTCTACCATCCTTTGCCTACTACAAGATAGCAAGCAATCTGATATAGGTTAAGCATGTACAGTTCTTCTAAATATATTTCCCTATTTATCATGCTGTGCAAGAAAAATCAGAGTAAAAGGGAAAATTAAAAAAAAAAAACATGCAAAAGAAAAAAAGCAAGCAAGCAAAGAAACAAACAACAAAAAGGTAAAAATACTATGTTTTACATTCCATCTCCATAGTTCTCTTTCTGGATGCAGATGACATTTTCTATCACAAGTCTGTTGAAAAGGGCTAAGTCCATCACAGTTAATTATCATATAATCTTGTTACTGTGTGCAATGTTCTCTTGTTCTGCTCACTTCATTTAGCATCAGTTCATGTAAGTTTTTCCAGACTTTTCTGAAATCAGCCTGCTTGTCATTTCTTATAGAAGAATCATATTCCAAGACATTCATATACTATAACTTATTCTACCATTCCCCAACTGATGGGCATCCACTCAATTTCCAGTTCCTTGCTACCATAAAAAAAATTTTTTTTACACACGTGAGTCCTTTTCCCTTTTTAATGATGTTGTTGAGATACGGACCCAGTACAGACATTGGAACAAAGGGTATGCACAGAGGCCAGTGATTTTCTTTAGCCTTCTCTCAGCTCTACTCCTGATTTCCCAGATTTTTTTCCCCATCATGTTTTAGCCCGTTAGAATGTAAGCTCTTTGAGCTAATGTATTTGTATTCCCTGTATTTTGTAAAATGCTGGCACATAGTACATAGCATACTAAATACTCCTCTATTTATTTTTGACACTGGAACTTAAGCTAGTAATTGACTATCATTTATGACAGAGGTAGGAATTTAGAGTCCCTCTAAGTTTGAGCCATTTTCAGATCTTTCTCTTTTTCCCTAGGTAAAGAAACATTTAAATCCTTGCCAGATTTGGCCAGAGAAAGCACTATGCAGTTTCAAAAACAGGATTCAGTACTGATTCTGTCAAAATAAACTTTTAGCCCATTTTGACCTACTTTTATATTCAGAATTTAATAAATTGTTTTTCTCATTTAGAATCTGAACATTGACCTCAATCATGGCCCCTTCACTTGCATTCTCTAGATTATTTTATATCTGCCTTGATTTTGGGCTTCATGACCAGTATTAAGAAAAATCTTTCCTTGACTTATTCCTTCCTGATATACATTTTATTGTTGTGTCTTATACTATGTTTACTTTGCCCTCTAGATCACACTCCTATGCTGATCTCAGGCTTAGGTGAATTAGAGCTAGACCCTGCACAGGGATGGTGGAAGGCTTGTAATAAAGGGACTAATATTAATACCTGAGAAATAGTACAATTAAGGAGGCAGTTCTCATTCAATACAACCACCCTAGGAGATAAAGAATTGAGTACTGCTGGTTTAACAGCAAGTTGCAATGTGCAAAGCCTTGCACTAAGTCCTGGGGAATATTAAAAACAACACCAATGATGACAATACAACCACAGCAAACATAAATGAATAAAAAGATAACACATTGTTCCTGCCTTCATAGGATCTGAAAACTAGAGATCAGGAAGGTACTTAGAGATCATTTTGTATATGCTTCTCATTATACTGAATGCCTGGAGAAGAACAATGATTTTCTAGAGGCACACAGGCAACAGGCAGGAATGAAGTCCAGTTCTTTTTTATTCCAAATCCCATTCTTTCTCTACTATAGCACATTGCCTACTCTGAATACAAATTAAAATACTATAGATACCTTAGAGGTGATAAGATTTGAAGTGAAATCAGATAAAGAGAGAGACCATTACTACCTAGAGAAGGAAAACAAGAGAGACTTCCTGAAGATGGTGACATTTGAAATAGGCTTTGAAGAATGGTTTAGATTTCAAAAAAAAAAAGAAAGAAAACATTTCAATTAATGACTGCTTCTTAAAAGATGAGTAGCACATGTATCTGACCAGTTTTTGTGTCTGTAATTAAAGTTTCAAGAGTTAGCTTTTCATGACCATTGAAGTATATTTACTTCATTTTCATTCTGTTCAGTTCCCATTATACCACCCCCTGAAGCCAGAAGTCATAGAAAGCTCTGTAGGAGGCTGGGGATATTAGAAAACAGAACATGATCAAGGACTAGAAGTTATACTATGGAATGCTAGAAATGTGAAAATTGGAAATGCTTTCTTTTTTTTTTTTTTTTTTTTTTCTCTTGGTGGATAGTAGTAGTGGTAGTGGCAATGGTGGTAGTAGTAATAGATAACCATCATTTCTAAGCATTTCTTTGTTTGAATGCCAAACATATACTTGTCAAAAAGACTTTATGAAAACAGGATAAGGGCTCGCAAGTTGATCAGAAAAAAAAAAAAACAAACCTATACAAATATATTCTCAAGGTCATTCTTAAGAACTTTAGAAATGATTGCATGACATGGAAGACATTGCCAGAGGGTATAACAAGCTTTCATCAGAGAAGGTGCTGTCCTCTATGAGCAAATCAGAACTGAATTGGCTCAGAAGACATGCAAGATGTGCAAAGTTAAATTGTTCATGTACACTATTTGGGTCTGACCTGTGGCAGAGCATTCAAAGGTCATATTGGTCTGATCAGCCATATCCAGATAGACCACAACTTGAGTCAAACATAATGATGCCATTTTGTTCCTCTTTGAGAATGAAGGACAACAACCAGTCAGAAATAATAGTAGCAGTAGTAGTAGTAATAGAAGATGAAGTAATAGTAGTAGTTGTAGTAGTAGTAGAAGTAGTAGTAGTAATAACAGTAGTAGTAGAAGTAGTAGCAGTAGTAGTAATACTAGTAGCATTAGTAGTGATAGTAGTAGTAGCAATAGTAATAATAGTAGTAGCAGTAATAGTAATAGTAGTGGTAGTAGTAGCAGTAATAGTAACAGTAGGTAATAGCAGCAGTAGTAGTAGTACTAGTAATAGTAGTAGCAGTAGTAGTAATAGTAGGTAGTAGCAGTAGTAGTAATAGTAGAGCTAGTGGTTGTAGTAGTACTAGTAATAGTAGTAGCAGTAGTAGTAATAGTAGTAATTGTAATGGTGGTAGTAGTAGTAGTGATAGTAATAATAGTAGCAGTAGTAGTAATAGTAGGTAATAGCAGCAGCGGCATAGTAGTAGTAGTAGTGATAATAATAGTAGCAGTAGTAATAATGGTAGTGATAGTAGTAGTAGTAATAGTAGTAGCAGTAGTAGTAATAGTAGGTAGTAGCAGCAGCAGCATAGTAGTAGTAGTGATAATAATAGTAGCAGTAGTAATAATGGTAGTGATAGTAGTAGTAGTAGTAGTAATAGTAGTAGCAGTAGTAGTAATAGTAGTGCTAGTGGTTGTAGTAGTACTAGTAATAGTAGTAGCAGTAGTAGTAATAGTAGTAATTGTAATGGTGGTAGTAGTAGTAGTGATAGTAATAGTAGTAGCAGTAGTAGTAATAGTAGGTAGCAGCAGCAGCAGCATAGTAGTAGTAGTAGTGATAATAATAGTAGCATTAGTAATAATGGTAGTGATAGTAGTAGTAGTAGTAGTAATAGTAGTAGCAGTAGTAGTAATAGTAGGTAGTAGCAGCAGTAGTAGTAATAGTAGTGCTAGTGGTTGTAGTAGTAGTAGTAATAGTAGTAGCAGTAGTAGTAATAGTAGGTAGCAGCAGCAGCAGCATAGTAGTAGTAGTGATAATAATAGTAGCTGTAGTAATAATGGTAGTGATAGTAGTAGTAGTAGTAGTAGCAGTAGTAGTAATAGTAGTGCTAGTGGTTGTAGTAGTACTAGTAGTAGCAGTAGTAGTAACAGTAATAATTGTAGTGGTAGTAGTAGTAGTGATAGTAATAGTAGTAGCAGTAGTAGTAATAGTAGGTATTAGCAGTAGCATAGTAGTAGTAATAGTGATAATAATAGTAGCAGTAGTAGTAATAGTAGTAATAGTAGTGGTAGTAGTAGTAGTAGTAGTAGTAGTAGCAGCAGCAGCAGTAGTAGTAACTGTAGCAGCAGTAGTAAACAACATTTCTATGTATATCTACACCCTTTATGGCTTACAAAAAACTTACATGTTATTTGATTCTCACAACATCCACATGAGGTAGGTGTTATTAATATTGTGTGTATGTGTGTGTGTAATTCTTATATTAATGCTACATCATTATAAATGAAGAAATTCATGCTGAAAAAAGGTCAAATAACTTGAGTAAAGTCACCCAGTTACTAAGTTTTTGAGACAGTAGTTAATCTGCCTTCCTGACTCCAAGTCCTAGTACTCTGCTATCCAGTCCATAAACATTTATGTGCCAGGCACACAAACATAAGTAATCCCTGTTTATATTCTAGTGGGAGAAGACAACCCCTATAAGGGTCGGAGGAGGAGTCAGGTGCAGTGCAAACAGGAAGTAAACAGGCGGTAATGCTTGAGATCCCCGGAAGTGGTTAGCAGGGACCGCCTTGTGGGCGGGAACTCTGGCCACATTGAGATCGCATTGGTAACAGGAGGCACCTCCCTCTCTGATTGGCTGTGTGTATGACCATAGACCCTATTTAAGCTGTGGGACAGGAAGCAGGTCCTGTTTGGCCTGGAGTTCACTGGGAGTCAGCAGGAAGTCAGCTAGGCCGGATGTGAACATGTGAATAAAAGATCTCGAGCTTGCACATGGCTGTTCTTGAGCTCTATCATGTTTTTAAACCATCGTTCTCATGAAATGGGGGCCGGAGATCTCTGATGACTTCAGACAGAGGTAAGCTTGGTAAACCTGGTTTAAGCTCGGCAAAAGCCAGTGACCAGAGATTTCTCGGAGGGCCTGGGAATTAGGAGAGACTGGCAGCCGTGAATGCTGAGTGGGCATTCACAAACCCCGCAAAAGGAAAAGGGTGTGGGGGACAATTTTTCTTAAAGTGGAGGTTCTATGAAAAACTAACCAAAGGAAGGGGCCATAGAGTAAGTTTCCAATGTGAGAAGGCCGGAGGCTGAGCGAATTTCCTGGATGAGAATTTCCTGCTGTGACTTGGTAGAGAGAGTCCAAAGAGTCAGGTATGAAGCCTGGAAAGCAATAAATGTGTCATTTAGCTTGTTGAACACATGAATGATTGCAGCTTTTCTACTTTCCCTTTTGTCCTTGCACAAGGCAACTTTTGTCTGTAAAGCACTCTTTTGGTGTAAGGATTGCTGCATTACTGCCTTTTACATACATATCTAGATTGTCAGTGATCCTTGGCGTTAGTATTTTTGGGGCTTTCTTTCAACATGTATATTTAAAAGGCATTACATTTAGAAAGTGGAGATGAAACTACTGGGGCCTTTCAAGTGCTTTCTGTGAAAAGAAAAACAGGTCTATCTATTTTGAACCATAGTGTTGTGATAGTTGTAAGCCAAAAGCTCTCTACCCTATCCCTCTCTACCAAGAGCCCTCTTCCTTTCTGAAAGTCTTCGCCAACCCAGTGGAACAAGAAAAAAGAACACTTTCAATTATGCTGTTTGCCTGAAATGACATGGGCTCCAGCAGGACTCTGAAGAACACACACCCCTTCGCCTTTCATCTTGGGTCCCAAGAACATCAAACTCTATTCTGAACTGAGCCAGCTTCAGGGGCCCTGCAGATGCAGTGTCTCATGGCTGACTTAGTGGAGGTCTAGTCTGCTGGATTTCTTATGCTTCTGCAAAAACTGAGTACCCAATAAATTAGATGTGTCCACTTAGAATTTTTTCCCCTTCTGGGATGAAAGAGCTGTCAGCGGAGCAGAAGGAATATTACATAGCAAACAGCAGGCTGAAAGATTATACAGATGCCCCGATGAGTTGCATCCTGGGTACTGGGGCTATGAGAGATGATGGCTCTGGAGTCAGAAGCTGGAGTGTTTGTACTCAAAACCTTTGTGCATATGTGTGACTTGATGTGACAGGAGGCACAAACTTCTCCTATTTCTTTACATGGCTAAATACCAATATGCAGTTATTTTTGCCTATTTTCATTATTCTTTTTGGAAAAATAAAACAGGTTAAAAGATAATATATTTAAAACCCAGGAGATAGGTAGTACAATATAAGAGCTTTGACTTTGGAACCAAAAATTCAGAATTCAGATCGCTACATGGTTTCCAATTACCTATGTGATCTTGAGTAACAGCTTAATCACAATGGACCTCAGTTTCTCTATTTTGAAAATTAGATAAGATGACCTATCTTCAAAAATTCCTTCAAGTTCTAAATTCTATCATCTTAGCAAATGAGGATTTTCCTAGACCTTTTTCTCTGCAGGCAGCATTGCTAGTAACAGCTAATTCTTTTCAAAAGTTTTATCTAGCTCTAGAAGTTATTTAAGGACATATTTAAATATCATGCTGTTTCTAGCACTCTATAACTAAAAATGCTAGTCAATAATTGAGAGGCAGCATTGTGTACCACTGTATGCACCTGGCATTCCGTATTCCATTTTCACAGTTTCAATGCTGGAAGGATCCAAGGAGGCATCTTGTGCAACCTACACTCGAGATGAAGTGTAACATCACTATGGTGTAATAAGTAAAGCACTGGACTTGGAGTTGGGATAACCTGTGTTTTAATCTCAACTGAGATATTTAAGAAGTAATTCTGGCTAAATCTTTTACTGTTTCCTTATTTATAAAATGAGGGATTTTGACTTGATAGCCTCTAAAAGCTCTTTCAGATCTAAACCCCTAATTTTTGACCAATAATCATGCAGTAGTAACTGAAGTCACCCTGACACATTTCATGAATAAAACTTAACTGAATTCTTAAAGACACCTTCAGAGTCCCTGATACTTGCTCAATCTATGTCCTTCAGTTTCCTCAACTTTAAAATTAGAAGGTGGAACTTGATTACCTCAAAGGTCCCTTTGAGCTCTATGTCAAATTAAATTTAAAGGAGCTGTTAAATGAAGGTTGTAGAGAAAAGGATATTTTCTTAATTCTGATTATGTTATGATCAAGATAGCTATGTGAGACAGTTTATCCATGTCTTGCTAAGACAGCTTTTTCAAAGGATTTGCTCACTTCGGTTGTATAAAAATATTCTTTTAACTAGGACTTGTGAGACATGTAATTATAATTATGACCTCAATTATACATGGAATTTTACTTTTACAATTGAATTTATTTTAGATAACATAATGATTCTTTCATATGAATTATAGGGTGACTGGTAGAAGTGCTACAATCCTTAGACATTGGCTACAGATATTTCATCATGGTAATTACATCATATAAATATGATGCTCTAGCGAGTAGAGGTAAAACATTTGTAAATTTAACACTATCTGACTTACAAGGCACTGAAGATTACACAACAAAGACAAAAACAAACAACCAGTAATATAGAGCAAGCAAGATCCTGGCAATCTTCAAATCCACAGATGGGCAAACAATTGCAATCAGAGGGGAAAGTCAAGCATGTGTTACGGTTGGTAAACACTAGTAAATATGGTTTTATGTGTTTTCTTGGGAAGGCAAATAAGAACTCATTCCAGCCCTGCCTCTCATTTGGATACACTTTCCTTTCTCCTTCAAAATTGTGGATAAAATGGCCAATTGGTGCCAGTTTATAATAAATGCTTAGCAACTGTTTGAATTTGTGATGTGGGGCCCAGCAAGCTTTGATTTGCAATGTAGAGTTTACAAATTAGATTGACAGGGTCTGAAGGAATGAAAAAAAAAAAATCTGAGATAGTGGTTTTTTCTTTTGCTACATATTAAGAATGGAATATTTGAATTTCTTTGCAATATTGGGATGCCTAATGCTGTTTATGAGAATACCCAACTTCAGTGTGATCAGACTTCAGACATTTAAGTCTCTGCAAAGAAGTTGCACAAAAGATAGAATTTTGAATTAAATTCTCCATCTGTCAGGAAGGAGAATCTATAAAATGGAAGGATTGATCCAAATGATCTCTAAGGTCTCAGATTTAAGTTTCTGATATGTGAATCATATTATATAAGGTAAAACTTCTGCTTTGGGGTGGTTTCCATTTGGTGTTTAAATTTTTTTTCTCTCTCCTGTTTTGGTGGAGGCGGTTTAAGCAGAAGCTTTGTTTCTCATTACAAGGCATCTTTCCCCTCTTCTGACAAGACTATTGGAACCTGTATCATGAAAATTCCTTCAAGAAATAGATAATTAACACAAGAATGGCCCTCACCATCAAATGTAAGAGTGAGAGAAGTATGAGAGAGAAGATGAAATGGAGAGTTTCATTTGAATGAAAGTTGTATTTGAATATGGCATTTCTCTGAGATCCTCAGCTATAAAGACTCTTAAAGGCAGAAACCATCCTTTATTTATCACTAAATGCCATATATATATATATATATGGATGCTATACATAGCTGTCCTTTAGTGAGTATTTGAATTGAATTGAATTGTACTCAGACTCCTAAACTAGAGTCTCTTTGAGTCTTTGAATGCATATCCTTTTCATAATTGAACTATGGCTTTTTTTCCTCCCTTTGAGTACTATGGGAATCCATTACTTTAATGAGGAGTCTGGTCAGCTTTGTGGACTTTTTGTCAGTGATACTGGGGCATGCTCAGATTTGTTGTTGGTTCAAAAACTTGTTCCAAAACTAGTAAAAAATTGATACACAACAATATTCATATTCAGTGCTAAGCATTTGTTCTTGTTTCTTCACTTCAGTCACAGCTGACTCTGTTACCCTATTTTGGATTTTTCTTGGCAAAGATACTGGAGTGGTTTGCCACTTCCTTTTCCAGCTCATTTTATAGGTGAGGAAACTGAGGCATACAGAATGAGATGACTTGCCCCTGATCACACAGTTACTGTCTGAATCTGATTTTGAATTCTGGTCTTTCTGACTCCAGACTTAGTGCACTAACAACTGCATCCCCTAATCCAATTTAATCCAAATTTAAATTTAAAATTTTATCAAGTCTCTATTCTTTGCAAGTGCCCAAATCAAATATAAAGATACATAGATCTAATCTTTATTCTCAAATAGCTTGGCTTTCCATTTATAATATACTGAATGATGTATGATTGTTTGCTCCATACTTTTAGCATCACTGTGATCCATATAGGTTTATGCTTGCTACCAGGGCTCAGGGAAGGGAAAGGCCACGTGAACTTGACTTCATAGGGGAGCTAGAATTTGAGCTATGTTTCAGTGGATGGATAGGATGTTGATAAGGAAGCATGAGGATATTAGTTCCAAAGTAAGAGTAATAATAATCTGCATGCCAGACAGAGGGAAATGACAAGAGCAAAAGCTGGGAAAAGGGAATCATTAATGATTGAAAGCAACGGGCCTCTTATGGATGGAATCAATGGGCTGCAGAAAAATGACTCATTTATTTTAGCCTTCAAATAAAAAGATGAGAGACTGTTTGACTTTTTGAGTCCGTATTATCATCAAGCAGTGTCACACACATAGCTGCTTAATTAGTCTCTGTAGCACATTCATTTTTGATTTTGAAGTATATTGTCCATAGAAAAAAGTTGCTTTGGGGCCATTACAAAATAGCACCTATGCACCTTGCATGATTAATGGACTTCTTCTTTTATTGTTGATCTAACATAGATTTACAAATTGCCCTATCGAAAAGTTTTGGGGCTGGGTTGTAGGACTTAGATGCAACATTGCCTACCATTGATTCTCTAATATTCAGGTGGTAAAATTGTGATATTTTCCCAAGTTACTAAGCATATTCCTTGGTCCCACTTTGTATCTTGTCCTTGGAGACAATGTAATATAGTAGAGGAGCACTAGCTTTAAATTCAGAGGATCTAGGTTTGAATACAGGTAAAATTGTCTTTGGCCAAGAAAGTCATTTGACCTTTCTGGGTCTCAGTTTCCCCATATATAAAATAAAAAGTGTGATTTAATTTCTAAATCTCTTCCAGCTCCAAATTTATTATTCTGTGATATTAAAATATAGGATATTAAGACATAGAATTGGTATCTTAGTGCTAGAAGGGATTGTAAAATGTAGACTGTTAGGACATAAAACAGAATCTTAGAGCTGGAAGGAATTTTAAACTATAAAATTTTAGGACACTGAACATGAAACCTTAGAACTAGAAGGAACTTTAGTAGGACACATAAGCTTACAGCTGGAAAACCCTTAAAAATATAGGTGGTTAGGACATAGAAAATGAAATCTTGAAGCTAAAAGGGATTAGAGGCAATGTAATCACTTCCCTATCTGGTGGATGAACTGTATGATTTTAAAAATCCAATCTAGTGTTTCTCCCTGATCTAAAGGAAATTATAATTAATGAAAATACATATTGTAGCAATAAGGAGAAACATGATGAAGAATGGAATAGTTGAGGTGGGGATATTGTTTTTTATTTGTTTTTTTGGTGATATAAAAATGAATCTAGTTTAACTAGAATATTAACTTTGTGGAAAAAAGTGGTACAAGGAGGTTAGAAAGGCAGGGTTTTGCCAGATTGTAAAGCACTTTGAGTTCTAAACTATGGAGTTTGAATTTTATTTCATAGTATAGAATTGTATTGCAAAGACTTTCTTGCCTTTGTTTGCTCTATCAGTAAGCACAAACCCCACAAATGTCATGAGACACATATAAGACACAATGACTTTGCCCCTTGAGCGTATTTTGCACTGTGCTGATTCCCTACCCTCTCATCTACACAGAAGAATGGAGGAGACTTAGCACTCAAAAACTTGGGAACCCTTAACCATTTGATAGTTACTAGGCAAATAATCTTTGCTTATTTATAGTCTAGCTTTCTGAAACTAAAATTGAGAAGTACACAGAATGCTCACCATAAAATAGATTGAAGTCTACGACAGAGGAACTTAAGCCTAGGAAAAGGAGTCAAAAGAACAGGTTAACCCTTATGGTATTATCTAACTGGGAAGTATCTGGGTCAAAGAATGTCCTGCTGAGGAAATTAGAGGCCTCAGCAGCTAAGGCTCTGACGAAATGGAATTGAGGAGTCTAAAAGAAGGCTTCTTCTAAAATAGATGAAAATAAAATAAAATGGGTTTTTATTTAAACTGACAGCATGGCATCAGTAGCTCTTCCCTTGAAGAGAGAGCCAAGGATTTTGGCTAAGCCAGATGAAGAGGACTATATAGCCAACTGAGCAGTGGTCAATAGAGAAGACATTTCCAACTGAGCATCATCTAACAAGCAATGCCCAGGGTTGAAACATCCAGAAGAGCAGAGCCCAATGGAGCAGTGTCTGGAGAACAGGAATGTTTGCTGCAAATGAGGCATCCAGCTAAGCAGCATACAGCAAACTATGTCACTGAGAGAGAAGCAGCTACATTGAAAACAGTGTTCAGAAGAGACTTTGTAGAGCAATATTTGGAGGAGCCCCTGTATCCAGATAAACAATGTCCAGTAAAAACTAGGAAACTAATGGGATATATGACATTAAGAGACATCAGAAGCAGTATAGCTTTGGAGATATGAGTTGTTCTTTTCCCAATGATTCTTAATGCCTTTCCTCTGTTGATAATCTTTCATTTACCTTGTATAAACTTTATTTATATAAAGTGGTTTGCATTTGCCTTCTCCATTTACCCCATAAGTTCCTTGAGAGCAGAGAGTTTCTAGTACTTAGCACAGATTTCTGTCACATAGTATTCACTTAATAAATGCTGGTTGACTTATTTCTCTATGTTATGTGCATTTGCTCCATGTTTTTCTGATTCATGTATTCTTCCATGTATACCTTGACTACATGTGCTCCTTATAGATGTCTTTCTTTAGATGTGTTCTTAATGCTTAGTCTTCTCACTGATTTTGTATATATTTGTGAAAGAGTGTGACCCGGGTTTGTGGCAGAAAACAGTTGACTACTTTTCTTATTATGCCATTTTGTTGTTCTTTCTCAGAATTGATTTTGTCCTTGGGTTGCATATTAGAGGTAAACATGTCTATGGGAGATCATGAGATATGTTTTCAATGATGTGGACTCAGTACCCTGAATTTAGATCATTGATTTTTCTGGAGAATAAACTGTGAATTGGAGGGTGACCCTCAGGACTAATAGAAAATACTAGCTTGGTGAGATTAAGATGCAACTATCATCCTCAATTAATACTCAGGAGAGTGAGCTTGTAAAAAAAAAAAAAAAAAAAAAAAGAAAAGAAAACTAAAACAACTCCCACTTCCCAAATCTTTTATTATACTTGGATTGTTATCTTTACATATATTCTCATGTCAAAACACTAATGGTAATTACTTTGGACTCAGTTTAAGATTCACAGCACTTTATATACATTATCTCATTTGATTTTTACAATAATTCTATCAAATATGTTCCAAAGCCAATATTAACTCCATTTTACAGTTGAGGAAACTTTGGCTTAGAGAGAGGTTTTTGTTCTCTCTGAGAGAAGTGATTTGGCAACTTTTGGCAAAGTCAGTTTCAGAGGCAGAACACAAATCCAGGTGTCTCTTGATTTTAAATCAACTTTTATCTCCTCTGCTACTCCACTACTCAAAACTCTGTTATAGCCACCTGATACTTACTGAATAAAATTCAGAAAACCTAGCCTGCCATTTGAGACCTTCAACAAAAGGGCAATAACCTAATATAACTCTTTTCATGATACAATGCCATGTCCTCCATGAATTATTCCCTATTTCATGATGTCTCTCTTCATCAGATGATAACTGCCTCCTTTCCTTAAAATGTACTATGAGTTCCTCTCCATTGAATTCATTTTAATGTATACTTTCTGCTGTCAGTTAGCACAATAGAGCACAGTATAGTTTAATCCAGTGCGAGATGATTAGTTACATTATTTTTACTTTGGTTTAAATCCCGAGAAATCATGGCAAAGATGGAACACAATGATGAAACTGTGTCTTTTCTATATTTGTATACATAAATATGTGCAGAATCTCCTCTGGGAATCCTTCCCAGTACTCACATTGGCAGACCAGATCCACAGAGTATAGCTGATTACTTCTCCCTTCAAGGTTCTGGGAGTAAACTTGAGAGATTCAAGCTATTTTCTATTACTGTTATTCATGAGCCACTATTAGTACCCCATTGATTATTCAGTTGATAACAGTTTTTGTTATTTAGCTATTTCAGTTGTGTCCAACTCTTTAGACTCCCTGTAGCTAACCAGAATTAATTTGCTTTTAATAAGGTGGTATTAAAAAAAACAAAACAAAACAACTGGGATAAAACATTCTCTCTCAAAGTCTGGAATATATTCTCCCATAAATACATATAGATCATGGAGGAAAGTGGGCTCAAGCTTAGGGAGGACATATGGCAAAGTAATAACTTTCATGTCTTCTTTTTCTTTCCAAAGCTGTTCCTATTGGAACTCCTTTCTTGCACATAAAGACTTAGAGATGGATGGATATGGATATAGATATAAATATATACAAATATAGAGACATGTATATATCTATATCTATCTATCTATATATATACAGATATATCTACATATATTTAGCTAGTTTCTAAAAGTTCATCTTGGTTTTATCCAACAGCTCAAAGCTCTCCATTACTTTCCAAGTGATAAAGCTCAGTTTATACTTTTAATTGATTGATTCACAAATTATATGAAATTTTCACACCCATAGCCTAGGCATCATCATCAACTCCTTACTATTTATTTCATAATCATCCTATCCCATATATTGCCAAAGCCTATCGATTTCATCTTTCCAGCATCTCTCAAATATACCCCTTTCTCTCTTCTTATGGGAACATTCTGGAAGCAAGGCATCATCACCTCACAAATATTGCAATAGCTGGGGCTGCAAACCTCAAGTTTCTCCCCACTCCAGTCCATCTTCTATTTAGCCACCAAAGTGATTTTTTTTTAAAAAAACAAATTTCTAACTATGTCAACATCCCCATTCCCTATTCTCCACTCAATAAACCATCATGACTTCCTAAAATCTACACAATTAAATACAAAATTCTATCTTTAGTGTTCAGTGCTTTTCATTATTGAGCTTTCCCCAGTTTCTAGCTTTCTTATTTCTATACTTTACTTTCTCACACATACTCTTTGACCCAGTGACATTGGCTTTCTTGATATTCTAGTAATTAGCCATTCCACCTCTGAGATCTAGGCATTTTTTGGGCTATTCCTCATGTCTGGAATGATTTGTCTTCTTACTTCCATCTACTAATTTCACCAGCTTCTTTTAAATCCTAACTAAAATCCCATCTTCCCATAAAGGAAGGTTTTCCTCAAATCCTCTTAATTCTAGTATTTTCCCTCTTTTAATAATTTCCTGTTTATGCTATATATGGCTTGTTTTTACATACTTGCTTGATTTTGTCTTCTCCAATACACTGTAAGTTCTCTGATGTCAGGGACTGATTACCTTTTGCCCCCTTTTTTTTTTGCATTCCCAAGATAGTGCACAGTGCCTGCACTTAATAAAAAATGTTTATTAACTGACTGGTATATCATGCTACCTATATATGTGAATGTTTAGAGAATATTATATACAATTCATATAATATATATTTTTAAAAGTCTTAATGCTATTTCAGGATCTGTCAATCATCTACTTATCAATATATCAATATACCTACATACAAAACAACATAATTTATATATCTAAATAGAAGATAAGAACTTTATCTGTGATTTTATTGTTTTAAGGGAGTTATGGAGAAGCGAGTCTAACATTGCAAATCCATATTTTTTCTGTAACTTACAATCTTAGAGAGTTGCCTAGAACACCAAAAGATTCAATGATTTTCCTAGGATCACCCATTGAGTGTATGAAAGAGGTGGGTCTTGAACTCAGGTCTTTTTGGCTTTGAGATCAGCTGTTAATTCACTATGCCATAGTTCCTTCGGTAAGGAAGAAAGGAAGCAAGAAAAAAGAAAGGAAGAAAGAAAGAGAGAAAAAAGAAAAGAGAAAGAGAAAAAGAGAGAAAGAGAGAAAAAGGAAGAAAGAAATAAAGAAAGAGAAGGAAAGAAGCAGAGAAAGAGGAAAAGAGGGGGAGGGAGGGAGGATGGAAGGGAAGGAAGAGAAGGAAAAACAAAAGAAGGAAAGGAGGAAGGAAGGGAGGGAGAGAAAAAAAAAAAACAAGAATGAGAAGAAAGAAGTTGTAAAGGAAGGAAAAAAATGAATGATTCTATCCATACACAGAAACAGAACTAAGTTCTCTTACCTTGGCAGTATACTTTCCAGCATATCCATGTGAAGACCGAGTTAGCACCCTGGATACTTTAGAATCAGCCGGAGTCAGGATAAGCAAAAGTCCTTGGTCTTTATTCTTTGTTGAAGTGAGAGGAATGGGTACAGCAATCTCCACACCTGGCTTGTCTTACTCCACCCTCTAATCCAGGAGTCCTCAAACTACGGCCTGCGGGCCAGATGCAGCAGCTGAGGATGTTTATCCCCCTCACCCAGGACTATGAAGTTTCTTTATTTAAAGGCCCACAAAACAAAGTTTTTGTTTTTACTATAGTCCGGCCCTACCAACAGTCTGAGGGACAGTGAACTGGCCCCCTATTTAAAAAGTTTGAGGACCCCTGCAAGTCTAATCCCTCCTACAATTCTCTGTATACCAACACTTCAAGCCAGCAAGAATAGTGGAGCAGGCCATTTTCCAAGCATATGCTAATAGAGTATTGTCCAATAAGTAATTAGCCTTAAGTGCTCGGCTGTCCAAGTGCATCTGCTCAGTTTCAGCCCATTACATATCCACATTGATAATGAGATTGACACACACATTGCCAGAGCTAGCTCAGTTTTGGGGAGTAAATTGTGGGAGAGGAAAGATGTTACACTGGCTACCAAAATGAAGGTCTACAGAGCCATTGTGCCCACCTCATTGTTGTATACCTGTGAAACCTGGACAGCAAATCAGCACCATGCCAGGAAGCTGAATTGCTTTCATTTGAATTGTCTTAGGAAGATTCTGAAGATCACCTGGCAGGATAAGGTACCAGACACTGAGGTTCTTTCAACTAAACTGCCAAGCATTCCAACTCTAATGCAGAAAGTACAACTTTGTTGGGCTGGCCACATTGTTCAAATGCTAAATGTAGCTTGCCAAAAAAATAATAATAATACACATACACACACACACACACACACACACACACACATATATATTTCATGGAGAACTCACACAGGGGAAGGGCTCACAGTGTTGTCAGAACAAGTGATTCAAGGACACTCTCAGGGTATCTCTTAAGAACTTTAGAAGCAATTGTATGACATAGAACTGTCAACATGGACAGCCCCATCAGAGAAGATGCTGTGCTCTATGAACAAAGCAGAATTGAAATAGCCCCAAAGAAATGTGAGATGTGCAAAATTAGAGAGTCCACCATTTGTGTCCGATCTGTGCCAGAGCACTCCGAGCTTACATTAGTCTGATCAGCCACATTTAGACATATTCAACTCTAACATAGTGATGTTATTTTGTCCTCTTTGAGGACAAAAGACAACCATGGAGTCTGAATGCAGATCAAAGCATAATCTTTTCACTTTTATTGTTGTTTTGTTTTTTGTGCTTTTTTTCCCTTTCATTCTGATTTTTCTTTCATAATATGATTAATGTGGAAATATGTTTAGTGTGATTATATATGTTTTACCTTATTAGATTGTTTATTGTTTGGTAAGGGGAGAGAAGGAGGAAGGGAGAAAAATTTGGAACTCAAAATCTTAAAAAAATGAATGTTGAAAACTTTCTTTACATGTAATTAAATGTAAGAAAAAAAAGGAGGGATGAAAGAGAGGAGGAGAGAAAAGAAGATAATAATATAGAGTAGTAAGGAGGGGACTAAAAGATAAAATGTAGGTTGGTCAGGCCTGAGTACCATAGTAAGCAACTCTGAGAGGCACAGTGGTCACCCTGGGATCTTTGTAAGAGGAAGAGGGGTACAGGATGGTAAAGTGAGCCACTGTAGAAGCAAACTTATTTTACTTATTATTTATGTCTCTACAAGTCCTCCAGAGGGTAGCCAAGTTAGTACTTTGCATTCTAACTCTTCAAATGAAACAACTCATCAATAAGAAGTCCTCTAATGAGTCTGTGAAGTATCATCGTTCCTGTCCTCTGGGTTGAGGAGGTTTCTAGATGTTGTGATATATGAACCAATCTAAGTGCTTCTGGTCTTTAAAGAAGCTGGTCAATTGGTGACACTGGGGAATCCAACTCATCCAGTTACCCTTTTGTTAATTTATAATTTAGCTGACATCGTTCTGCCGCTATTTTATTTGTCTCAAATGAATGTCAATTGGTAGAGAGGACAAGACATTTGGGAACTAAATTACTGAAATCATTGCATGAATTAGCCCACGCAGATGCTCAGCATTCATCCCTTCCCCCATTCATTTTTCTCTGCATTTCATAAATTTCTCTTTCCTCCCATCCCCCACCTCCAAATAATTCACATTGAATTGGTTGCACAGCTAGGAATATAATGTTTCAAAGATATAAATAATAATGAGCACCTTTAATAAAATCACACATAAGTTATGCAGGAGACGTCAATTATAATGGATTTTAAAGGTTTTGATCTAGAACCTGGGTGGCATTACATTTAGACTAATAACTGTAACCATGATTTATGTGTTTGCAACTGAAATGGTTTCAGTGCTTCGATATATGTCCTAAGTAAAATTTATAGTCTGCTACAGAATGTATAAATAATGAACAGCCATATGTCATCCTGCATTTAAAATTTTGACTTCTTCCACAGCTACTCTAAGGTAAAATGAATTAAAACCTTAAGTTCATTGGGAACCAACTTATTTCGCAGCACTTTAAGGAATACGCACAAATGCAAACACTGATTTAATAATTTTCTCGAGTCAAAAGAAAAATGGCTGTTGTAAAAATGACAAACACTCTTGGGAAGTCTCAGGAGTCATCAAATTAACAGCAACCTGCTTGGAAAAGGAAAGCCTCCCTTTGCTAAAAGAGGAGAGACACCCCAGGCTCCTGGAAGCTCTCAGTGATTAATTTACAAAGGGATCTATGACTATGAAGGATTCCTATGGTCTTAAGTAAACAAACTTTTTTTTTTTAAAGGAAAAAGTCACAGGCTCAGGTACCTTCATTATTTTCATGAAGATAATTGACTGAAGACTTTGTATACTATCTAAAATTAGCCCCAGTGGGCCAGCTCTTTGCACAATTCTTCTGGAATTTTTAGACATTAAGGTCAGTTGCAGTGGAAATTTGTGTCTGAACCCAGACGGAGAATGGGGCTTAGTACAGTGCCACATCATTTATTTATCTGGCATCACTGGAAAAGGAGGTCATAGGATCATAGAAATAGAGTTGAAAGGGATCTTAGAAATTATCTAGCCCAACCCCTGATTCTACAGATGAGGAAACTGAGTCCCACAGTGATTGAGTGATTTGCTGAATATATCAGCGTTAGTAAAGTGGGATTTGAACTCATATACACTACAAGAGTTTTTCAGATGACTAAATGAGAGTTATTAAAGAATCTACACTTAAAAAATCCAAATTGTTATCATTTGGGGTGGTCACCTTTTCAGAATAAATTGTACTCATTTCCAACTTGTTTAATAGAGCCAACTGAATATAGCTCAGTCTTTTCCAGTTATTGCTCTGCACTAAAATTATGCTCATGCCTCCAGGGCCTACTGAAGAATACAGGCCTGTTTGCTTCTGCAAGCAGATCCAGACTGTTGTACTTTTAAAGTTCTTAGGTTTTTCTTCCTCTTGTCTACTTTTCAGTCTAGCAAGGGCTATCATTATATAAATATCTGTATACACACATTTATATGTATATATATAAGTGTAAATATATATGTGTGTATATAGTCATACATGTATGTGTAAATATATATGTGTATATAGTCATACATGTATGTGTAAATATATATATATATGTATATAATGTACTGTATTTTTCAAGATTTGAAAAAAAATTTGTATGCTTATTTTTCCCTCTACTACAGCCCTCTGAGATAGGTTCTGTTATTATCTGCATTTTGCAGATAAGCAAAAATGGAGATGTTAAATGATTTGCAGGTGATCACATCATTTGAGGCAAGATCTGAAGCAAGGTCTTCTGTACTTCATGATCTGTATTCTCACCACTTTGCCAGCTTTCTCTTAATGCATCTGTCTATAGCCATACCTCTATTTATTTGCTGTTTTTGATCTGGTCTAATACCCCTGAGGTCTTTCCCCTTGCTAAGGTCCAATGATATTAGTGCCCAGGCTTTATGGCATCCATTCTGGCTACTTAAAGGACAATTTGCTTCTCCTTAATTCTTGCTTGCTGTATTCTGTACAGTAAAGTTTTCTGGATAAAGTGTTTTTAGTTTTGAATTGGTTGTTCCTTGGATAAAAGTCTGAGCACGTCTGAAGAACCATCTGTTGCCGGCATTGTTTACTTTGTTAGATTGACTATCTCAAGTTCTGGGAGGAGAATTTATTTTTCTTGACTGGAAGGTATGTTTGGCTATAGGCTGAAGTCAGAGTAAAGTAAATTCTCTGTAGTGGGAATAAGGAGGAGAATGAATAAAATAGTTCTGCTTCTTTAGAAATAGCTAAGGCTGCTTCTCCATGGTACCAGGAGAACCCATCAGCACAGTGGAAAAAAAAGAAAAATCTCTTGATTGGTGGCCTGTCAATCAGCAAGTTGTGCAAAGTATATTGTGAGAAGATTCCAGGAAACTTTTGGTCTGTACTCTAATCCTAGCCTTATAACTCATTAGTCATGTTACATTAGAGAAGTTTGTGGGCCTCAGTTTGCTTAATTAGAAAATAGGGAGAATATTTGCTCATTTATAAGTGGAGGAAAGGAAGAATATTATGGCAAATCAAGAGCTGGCCACAGTGTCAAGGAGAGCTGGGCTCAGGTCCTCGCTTTAAAATATATTGGTATTGTGACCCTGTGCCTATCCCTTAACCTCTCATTGTCCCCTAGCAATTCTGTGAAAGTTGAAGAACAGTTACCAATATGCTTTGGTCAAAAGAGCGTCCTCATTAGGAGTTTACTAAATCAATGAAATTAAGAGTCAAGATCCCCAATTAAACACTTTGCCTTGACTCCTTCTGAGTCTTTGGGAAGATCAAATGAGAGAGGCTGTGTGATATGGTAGGAAGAGCACTAGACTTGGAAATCCAAAAACCCAGATTTGAATCTTGGTTCTGCCATGTGCCATCTATGTGATTTTGAATAAATCACTTGATCTCTATTGTGTCTTAAGGTAATATCCCAGTACTATTAGACTTTTAGTGTATGAGATAGATTTACAAATTTGGGGCTATTTTTAAAAATTAATTCTACAGTTGGAATTAGTTTACATTATGGCACCAGTTTGGGTTGATTGCCTAGCTCTGAGCTGGAAAGATTACTTTGCTCTTTGGCTCCTATAGCACCCACATGTCACAAAAGGATAACAGGCAATTCCTAAAAACAAGATTATCAACAGGTGTCAATGAGAAACAATACTAGGGTCAGATAGGTAGTTCAGTGGATAGAGCACTGACTCTCTAGTCCAGAGGACCCAAGTTCAAATCCAGCCATAGATACTTAGTAACTGTGTGATCTTGTGCAAGTCACTTAACCCTAATTTTCTTGCAAAGAAAAAAAAAAAGAATACTAAATCCAGTAAATAAACTCTTTAGATGAATTTTTAAAACTGCACATAATGAAGGGGAGGTAAAATCATTCCTTGGTGCTCTTTTTCCTCTTAAAGCACTCCTGCTACTGGAATAAAATGTATTTTGTCAAACAGAGGAGTTACAATGATGTAAAGTCACAATCATTAGACTTGAAGAATTTATAATCTAATAGAAGAGAGAATAAAATATGTATACAATTGTAATGAGATTTTAAACTGTGAAAGGATCTATGAAAAGTCAAACAAAAAATTGACAGAAGAAAGATCTGAACAGGGAAAGACTACTACTTGATGTGTTTGGGCTTAGGAAAAGCTTCAGAGAGAAATGGGGTCTTGAAAGAAGGAGAGACTCTTAATAGGTAAAAGTAAGTATCTATTTCAGGGATAGAAGATAGACTGTATTATCAGGGAGGCAAGAGGGAAAGGTGAGATCACTGAACTGATTAATAATTTATTTTGATTAGATTGAAGAATGAAGAAGAGCCAAAAGTGTGCAAGGCTGGAAAGATAAGTCAAAGCCAGATTGTGCAAATCTTTCATTACCAGGCTAAGTCATTTGCATTTTAGTTTTTAGTGTCAGTATTCACTAACAGTTTTTGGTCACTCAGCGAAGCTAGGTGGTGCATTGGATAGAGCAAAAGTCTTGGAATCAGGAAGACTATCTCACTGAATTATAATTCATTCTCATACATATCTATGTGACCCTGAGCAAGTCACTTAATCCTGTTTGCCTCAGTTTCCTCATCTGTAAATAAGCTGGGGAAGAAAATGAAAAACCATTCCAGTATACTTACTAAGAAAATTCCAAATGGGATCACAAAGAGTTCGACATGACTCAAACAACCTAATAAATGTTTTCTGAGATAGTGGAGTGATGAAATTAGCTTTTTGTATTAGAAAGATTACTTTTACAGAATTGCAAAGATTCATTTGGAGGAGAATGAACCTGGAGAAATGAAGACAAGTTAGTATATTATTATAATAGATATTACTGGATAAAGGATAATATGGGTCTGAAATAGGAAGATATCAGTGTTAGCTGAAAGTAGTAGATAAATATTTTGGGGGTAGAATTTGTGCACTTGGCAGTTATTTGGGTGTAGATGTAAAGAAGGTTCAAAGATGAAGCTGGGAAAAAGTTGGCAGGACAAGGAGATGATGATCAGAGTGTGGAATTCCAAGATATATGACCCTAGAGGAGCTGTCACTTCAAGGGATGATGAGGTGTCCAGTGTGAGTCATTTCAATGAGTGTCACAGATTGACAGGGGTAATGTTTAGCTGGGTCATGGCCAGATAGCAGTTCAGACAGGTTAAAAAAAAAAAAAAAAAGAAGTATTACCACAGCCACTGCTACAACCACAACAGCCATAGCGAACATTTATAAAGCATTTACTATATGCCAGGCACTGTAATAAGTGCATTATAATTATATCATTTAATTCTCACAATAACCCTGCTTGGCAAATGTTATTATTTTCCAATTTTACAGATGGGTAAATGGAAGCAAACAGAATTTAAGTGACTTTGCTCTGGAACCACACTGCTAGTGATTATGTGAAGACATATTTGAATTCAAGTCTTACTCACTCTATACCTGATAATTCGATCCATTGTGTCCCTTAGTTACATCATAGTGGCAGATCCACTGGGAGAAGCAATAAGAGAATGAGCCAGGGAGATTTTGGTGTTTATACAGGGCATTTGGACTCCATCTCAGTCAGGAAGCTCAGATTGTCTATCCTGCTACTATAGTCCATGAACAGTTTTTAAGACCAGTCCTTGTCATTTGTTCCTTCAGTTGATATTCTTCACCTACCCTAGTGATAAAGTCCCCAAATACCAGATACCTTAAGTAAAGAAGAGAGAAAGGCCATATTATTTAAAAAGGTTGAGGAACTGAGAGGTAAATGAAAAAGAAGACAGTGCATTTTATATCACTTTAAAGTTTTGCAGCATATTTTATACATATTATTTCCTCTTTATATTAACCCTGAGAAGTAGATATTTTACTATGTCCACTTTGCAGATGAAGAAACTGAAGCTGACAGGTTAAGTAACTTTCACAAAGTCACACAGCTAGTGAGTGTTTGAGGTAAGATTTGAACTCAGTCCTTCCTGATGTCACATTCAGAACTCCATCTACTATATTACCTTGTTGCTTTTACAAGGATGATATGAGCTTTAGAACAGGGGGAGTATTGGGGTAGACATTAGAAATTTATCAAGTTAATCAGGTCACAGATTCTAATTAGAATTTTGCTGTGATGGAGACTTCAGAAGTCTTTTTATAAGTTAAGTTGTTCAGGGTTCAGGAAACACTAACTTTGCTCGGATGAAAGTAAGTCAGAAAAAGAACATAGCAATCTGGAAGCATGTGCTTCAGGTGAAATTTCAGTCTTGATTGAAATATCTTGTAACTATTTTTTTGTAAGTAAAAATTTTCTCACTCATTGAGTTTTGGAAATTTTAGCTTTTCCTTGAAGCAATTTTTTTACTCAATGGCTCTAACCATGTAAGAAAATAATTATCTATACACATAAGCAGTTTGGAAATATCAATATTCCCGATGAGATTTTAATGATTCTCCTAACTCTACTTCCTTTTCTTTTATGGAGATGGACAATGGAAGCATCCTTGAACACTTAGGGAATAACTTCCTCTTGCTGTGCAACCTAGAAGATTTCAGTCAGTTGTAATGTGAGCAATTTGTAGATCTTTGCTGAAATAGAATCAGCACCAGGCTCTTTGCCATACTGAAAAAACCTAAAAGAATGTAAAACCTCTTCTTCAGTTGAAAGTTTGATGACAGAGGGATTGATTTCAACCCGAGTTATACAATCAATGGCATCAACATTGATTGATGATGGATCTGTTGAGAACATTATGGAAGTATTAAACTCATCTTTCCAGGATCATGTCCTTATCAGTGAACTATGTGACTATCAGCATTGAGTAATGGGTTTGCATCATAGGTCTTTGGCCCATAAATAGTCTTCGGAATATCACAAGAGCACTTTGGATTGTTACTACCAGCATAAAACTAAATTTCATCTTCCTTCTAAATGAGTGAAGAAATTTGAATCTTTTTTAGCTTCACTTATACTTTACTTTTGAGGTAGTCAAATGCTACCTTCTTAGAAATGAATGAACTATCCTGCAGGTAAACCCTGTGGAGTTTTTTAAATTTAGTAACTTTTGAATTTCCCCATCATTTTCATCAAATCAATTCTGATGTTGTTGAGTGTTCTGGTCTAGATGAGTAAATGCAGTAGTGTGCCCACTGCTGTTTTGCTCCACTGTTGCCAAGCATGTATTGACTTTCTCTCCAAATTAATAACCAACTGTTCAAGCAGGGAGAAATACTTTAGTCTGTTAACATTAAAATCTGGTAGTTATCTTTGCTTGAGACTTTTGTTGGATGAAAATGTTCAGCTTGGAGAGGACAAGTTATGATCAGTTCAGCCCTCGGTGTCACACATTATCTTTTTCACTCTAACATCCTGTCTCTTTTTCTTAGGATACATCCATGAGTTTTATTGCATTTAGGTAGATGGAAGACAGTGTTGGTGATGAGAAGGTAATGCATAAGGTGCACAAGCCTTTAGTAGTAAGTGACTGTCACTGTTGTTTCATATTCCATTCCTCCCAAGGACTCCCTGCCATGTCTGATAGTCTGTGTTTACTGTGGTATTAGACTTATCCTCTTTTGATGATGAACATTGATGATGAGCATCTTCATGAAATTTTTCTTTGACCTCATCAAGGTTGGTTGTGAGAGGAGCATAGGCACTGATGCCAGTGATTGATGCTTCCTTCTAGTGAGAATCACAGTGGCATGAGCCTGTCATTCACTTCTTTTTAAAAATTTGCTTTTTTTAAAAAACAGAATTAAAAAAAAGAAAAACAGAAAAGGAATACAAAAAATGAAACAAAACAAAAGAGAATATTGTCTGGTATCCAGCAGAATATCAGGGAGAATTCAAAATATATAACAACAAATTGCCAGATCAAGAAAGCATAAATATTAGTAGAAGAAATCATATTCATGAATGTTCATCTTTTTTTTTTTTTTTTTTTTTACTTCCTTGTAAATTGTTCCAATGGTACAAAACTTTTTGTACTTTTTTTTTTTTTGGTGTGTTTTAATTGTAGGGTGGGATCCTAGCCTGTTGTTTAAGAATGAGGTTAGGTTAGATGGAACAGACAATTTTCATTTATTTATTTATTTGCTGAGGCGGTTGGGTTTAAGTGACTTGCCCTGGGTCACACAACTAGGTAGTGTTAAGTATCTGAGACCAGATTTCAACTCAGGTCTTCCTGACTTCAGGGCTGGTGCTCTATCCACTGCACTACCTAGTTGTGCCACCTGGAACATGATTTTTTTTTTCTGGAACATGATTTTTAAGGCATCTTTTCTAGCACTTTCCTCATGTCAAAAGGTTGCTCAGACACTTAGGGGGACTGCCACATCCCCTGCTTCAGTCCATTGGGAAGATTTCATAACTTGGGCCATATGTGTTCAAGGTTGAGATTATGGCTCTCAGTGTATCTGTACCTGATGCTTTATTTTTTACCCATCTCGATAGGACTTCAAGATAAGTAAAAGTGACAAAATGGTACAGGTGATTCATGGATAAATTGGATTTAAGTGAGGTAGAGTTGTGTGAAGTCATTAGCCTCAATCTACCTTCCAGAATTGTTGAAGTCCAGTGACAACACAAAAGTCAAGACAGTTGGTATTAATTCCAATGCTGTAGATGTAGATTATATCTTTGATGTCTAACCAACTTCTAAGCACTCTACAACACCTACTTTCAGTGCCTTCAAGGTTTCTTGGAATAACTTATTCATATCCACCCATTCCACCACGGAATGTCTTTATCTGCTTGAAGTAGACACCCCACTAACTTGCTGGCTAGTTGGTTACTCTCAGCTTGGTTTACCTGTTTGCTGAAATGATTTTACTAAGGTGGTGTTGTTGAGCATGCTATAAATTATTATTTTTTTCAATTTCTTTTTTTTTATTGTAGTAGGTTTATTTATTTTTTAATACACATTGTTTTATGAGTCATGTTGGGAGAAAAAATCAGAGTAAAAGAGGAAACCCATGGGAGAGAAAAAAACAAACAAACAAAAAAAGTGAACATAGCATGTGTTAATTTACATTCAATCTCCATAGTTCTTTTTCTGGATGCAGGTGGTATTTTCTATCCATAGTCTATTGGGGGGCAGCTAGGTGGCACAATGGATGGGATCACCAATGTTTAAGTCAGAAGGACCTGAGTTCAAATCTGGCCTCAGCTATTTAATACTTTCTAGCTGGGAGACCCTAGGCAAGTCACTTAACTCCAATTGCCTTAGCAACAAAACAAAACAAAACAAAATAAAAAAAATCTATTGAGATTGCTTTGAAACACTGAACCACTAAACAAGCCTTTTATAGTTGGTCATCACACATTCTTGTTGTTAATATGTACAATGTATTCCTGCTTTTGCTTGTTTTGCTCAGCATCAGTTCATGTAAATCTTTTCAGACTTTTCTATAATGAGCTTGTTCATCATTTTTTAAAGAACAACAATATTCAATTCTCTTCATATACCACAACTTGTTCAATTGATGGGCATCCACTCATTATCCATTTTTTTACTACCACAAAAAGAGCTGCTAAAAACATTTTTGCACACGTGGGTCCTTTTCCCTCCTTTATGATTTCCTTGGGATACAGACCCAGTAATGACACTGTTAGGTCAAAGAGTATGCAGTTTGATAGCCCTTTGCGCATAGTTCCAGTTTCCTGCCATAGCTTCTTAGAGGCACAGGTGAGAGTTAGGTAGCAAGTAGACACTGAAGATGGAAAGTAGCCCTGAGAAGAGCTCTAAGAATCTCACACCAGACATATTAGTCTTCCTTTAACTCCCTGTACAACTCTCAGTGATTACTACAGTTGGCAAGGAAATGGTATACCCTGTGTACTAGAGTGATTTTAAAGGTAGAAATTGAAGACCTGTAAAGATAAGGCAGTTAAGAATGTTGGACCTGGAAGTACAAATGTCTAATTTTGTATCATATCTCTTATTTATGAACAATAAACTTGGGCAAATTAACTTGGGCTTCATCACTCTGAGACTCATTCTCATTATGTGTAAGATAAAAAAAAAAAAAAAACCACAATATCTATAATACTTCATAGGATTGTTGTGAGGCTTAAATGAGATAAATCTATGTAAAGTATTGTGTAAACTTTAGAATACCATGTAAGTATGAATTGGTCTTGTTGGCATGATACACTGAGCTCTAGCAATCCATTTGCTGTTGACCATGATGAGTTGCTTCAGGATAGCTTATCTAAAGTACACAGTGCTTTCTGTCCCATAGGGAAGGAAGATAGGAAAGGAAGATGATTAGGCTACACAGCTTCAGACTTTAAGCAACATCAGTACTATTAGTGTAAACTTTCTCCTTTTCCTTGCTTTGTTGGGGATATAGAATAATTGAATAAAGAGTTAACCTTGGAAGTATTGAAGGTGGAAACCATCAGCTGTGGATGCTGAGGATCCTTACAGAATTTTAATTATTTTGCTCCTTTGAGTTTTAAAATATTTATTTGTTTTGAAATAACAAAACATGAAACATAGTCTGGGATAGAGATACATTGATGGGGACTCAGAGCTATACGTTTGAATGGATACTGACTCCAACAGTATCATTATCCTAGGAATCAAAAGGTTACTGTGAGATCTGTAATGAGATTTTGCTACATGTATATTTTACTTCTGAAATAAGCAGTACTCTTGGGCTCAGTATCTATTTAAATTTCAAGCTCTGAACCTTCTCTGTATACATGTGTGTATGTGTATGTGTGTGTATGAATGAATGAGAGTATTATATGTGATATATCCATGAACCACACACACATATATAGGAGATACTCATGCACACGCATAATGATATATTTTATACATACACACTTAAAAAAAAAAGGACAATCTAAAATTACTCCTTTATCTAAGATAAATTACTTCCCTGATTCACTTTTTCACAAAAGTTGTGTTGGTGATTTTGAAAAAAGAACTTTGTGGGGCAAGGTGGCATAGTAATTAGAGCACAGGTGCCAGAGTTCAAATATGATCTCAGACACCTATTAGCTAGATGATCCTGAGCAAATCATTTAGTCCCTTTGCCTCTCCAACAGAAAAGAAAACAAAAGAAAAAAAAGAGAAAAGAAGAGAAGAAAAGAGAAGAGGAGAGGAAAGAAGAAGAGGGGAGAGGAGAGGAGAGGAAAAAAAATTACAGAAAGAACTTTCCTTTTATTACATCTTTAAAAAGTCCTTTAAAGAACTCTCCCTTATCTCACAGAACTATGACTGAAACAAACAAAGCAATACGTTGGCCATTTCTAAGAGGATGCTCTTCATTTTCTGCTTATATCTCATCATTACTCTGCTTATAGTCCACTAAGGCACAGTTGCATTATGGTTAGCCACTTTATTCCCATAAAAAAGTACTTTTATAGATAAGTTTGCATACATGGAGCCCTTCGCTGTCTTGACTGTAGCCACTTTATAAAAGCCAATCTGTGTGGTTGTAACCTCCATGGAGTCAGTGATTGTCTCTGTTGCTTCTTTTTCTGTCCCTAATGTTTAGCATAGTGTAGTGACTTTAATAAATGTTTATTGATGGAAAAGTACAAGACCCTCTAAAATTTGGTGCTGGGTCATAGTCTCAGTTTTCTATTCTTTGGGGAGAAGGATACAGTTGTAATAAAAAATGAATCATATCCCTTAAAACCAGGGTCTTGGATGCTTGGTTTTCTGTGACTTTTGAGGCCCTTTGGCTGCCCATCAACAATGTAGTACTTTTAGGAGCACATCAAAAAAGAGAACATTGTTTAAGTAGCTTCTTGTTGCTGGAGGGTAGGGAAAGTTAGAGGAAATCTCTCTCTACTAAAGTGTAGCAATGTGACCACAAAGGAAAGCCTTCTCTATGCTGATTTTATTTTATCCTTTTGGAAGGTCTAAGTAGTATTGCACTCTACCTTGTGAAAAGTAAAAATAAATAAGGCTCAGCTTCACTTCAAGTAAAGCTGTCAACAGAGAGGACACCTTTCCTTCAGCAAGCAGGTTTGGGTTATTAGGAAGTTTATCTGAAGTGTCATAGAAAACACTATTGATTTTTAGTCTGTTTTGTCAACAAGTCAATAAACCTTACTTTCTCTTTTTTCTTTCTCCTCCCTTTTTTCTTTCTCTCCCCTCCCTTACTCTCTCCTGTGTTTGTTTGTTTTTTGAAATAGAGCAAAAACTATTTTATTATCAAGGGACAAACTAGTACTGGTATGTGATATAGGAAATAACATTATCTTACAGTTTAGATAGAAAAAGTTTTGAAGCCAAGAATAACCAATCATTCCTTTGAACAATAAACATTTATTAAGCCACCACTGTGTGCTGGACACAGCACTAAGCACTCAGGATGCAAAAAGGAGCAAACTACATTTTTGCCCTCAAAGAGCTTAAAACATGACAGAAACACAAAAATATATAGAGAGCAAGCTAAATACAGGATAAATAGGAAACAATCAATAGAGGAAAGATACTAGAATTATAAAGACTTCCAGTAAAATATGAGGGTTCTATTTGGGGCACAAGGGAAATCAAAAAGCGAAGTTGAAGAAGCGTTCCAGACATGGAGGACAGCTGGAGAAAAAGCCCAGAAGCCAGAGAAAATCATGGAATATCTGGATTCAAGTCTAGTTTCTGACTTATCTGGTTAAAAAATTTTGGCAAGTCACTAGATTCTCAGTGACCTAGAGTCAGGTAAATGGTGCAATAAAGAGATTTATGAATCTAGAATCAGGAACACTCCATTTCAAATGTGACTCTGGGCATTTATTATTTGCCAAGTCACTAAATCTCTTGTTTGCCTCAGTTTCCTCAGCTGTAAAATGGAAATGATAACAAAGGCTATCTCCCAAGGTTGTTATGTGGTTTAAATGAGATACTTGTAAAGCACTAAGCACATTGCATAGTAGCCACTTAATAATTGTTTATTCCATTCCTTTCTCTTTCCTTCCAGGCAACTCTTTAAGGCTCTAAGATTCAAAGAAGATACAAACCTACTTTGGTAGGAGAGAGTTTCCTCACCAAGGTTTTCAATATGAAATGAAACCACAAGTCTAGTTCTTATCCCCTAAAATTATCTTGCATATATGTATATACATATATACATACACAAACACACACACACACACACACACACACACACACACACACACATGCCTGCACCCTTTTTGGAGACTATTGGAATCCTTACAAAGTGTTAAGTCATTAGAATTGATAGAGACAATAATTATCTAATTTAGCATGGTTCAGTATGATTGATTTGATCCTACAAGGAAATGTTATGGGCCAGGACTTGAAACAAGGTACTAAGTGGAATTGAGGAGACAATGTTTAAATCTAGTTTAGCATTGATTTAATCCTACAACAAATAATGGTTTCCCAGTGATATAATGATTGGTGTATACTCAGTGTACAGCATATAAGCAAGAAGCTCTCAGGGCCAGACAGAAGCATTCCATATTCCACCTTTGTGCTGGCTGGAGACATTTGGAGGGAGCTAGGGGCTGAAGCTCAAGACTCTGAAGGACACAATAAAGGACTGAATTTTAACTCCTGGCTGCATTTGAAGTGATTATTACTTTGAACTGAAACTAAGGCTGCCTCCAGAAAACCTTCCCAAGAAACCTGCTCTCAGAAAGAACCATTATATTATAAAAAAGAAAAGAACACCATTACAGGAGGCAAAGAACTTTATTTCATTCAAACTTCAACACCTACCTCTTAGACTACTTAAGAGTAGTCTCTATGAACTACTTAAGAAAGAACATGAAAGTCAGAGGCTAAATTAACTACCCATAATTACTCAACTAATAATTGGCTAATCCAGGACCAATGGCTAACTTTTTTCATCCTCATATAATGTGTCCATTGATACTCTCTACCTTCCCTCTCCCCCATATAAATCATGGAATCTTATAAAGTCTACATTTGTTTGACTTAGTCTTTTTTTCCTTAAACTTTGTCCAGCTGCTGTGTCTCCAGATCTATATTGCTTTGTATTCAGTCTAGTCATCCCTATGATCACTACCAATTACCTCTTAATCACCAAATCTAGTAGTCTTTCTCTGTTGTCTTCTGCTTCAGTCTCTCTGCAGGATATGTTAAACTTATATAATCCTTGTGCTGATAAAGTCTTTTCATCTACTGCTATCTCACTTTGCCATGCAACTTCCTTTTTATCTTCCTCATTCCAATAAATAACTATTATAATCTCACCATTCTAAATAAAATTAATTCTGATTTTTTATTGCATTTCAACTGGTATTTCTATTAAGTAAAATAGTTGAAAACATTGAAACTTTAAAGTATTATATACCTCTGAGGCATTTTAGTTTTTAATAATTAATGGTGGTATGAAAACTAGAATCCAGATTTCTTGCTTATTGGTATAATGCTCTTTCTATTATACTACACAAATTCAGTGATAATTTAGCAAGACACATAATGAGAATTAATGTATTTTAATGGAAGGAAAAATGAACTTGGAATCAAGAGACCTACGTTAGAATTCTGACACCAATATTTAGTAGATTGTGTGACCTTTGATGACTCATATTACCTCTCTGAAACTTTATTTTTCTCAACTGTAAAACAAAAATAATGACTTGTACTACCTATGCCACATTTTTTTGGTATGAGAAAGATGCATGGTAAACTTCACATTTACCATGTAAACTCTATGTAAACTTGGATAGAATAGGGTAATAGAAACAAAATAAGTCTTGGAGTTAGAAAGGTTGGTTCAACTCAAGTTCTTGATACATAAAAGCTGTGCAGCCATATGTGATATTTAAAAAGATTTGAGAGAGACATAATTTCTGAATAATTTATTAATGGCATCAGTATTTTAATAAAATGATAATTATTTCACTGTTTTTCTCTTAGACCAAAGATAATTATGCTGGTGGTCTCACTATTTTTATACCCTTGGAATAGTGCATTCCCCATTATAGCAGTAAATTCAGATTGTTTAATAATTAGTGAAAGATTATAATAAGGGACTGAACCTGAACTTATGTCATCTACTTCTAAAGTTGGCCCCAGCCTAGGGCAATCTATTCAAAAAATTATTCCCACCCAAATCTGAATGGAACAACATGGCTGCTTCACCTGGATGGGGTCTGGATAGAGGAAATGAACTCACTCTTCAGAGACTAAAATCTTGAAATGAGAATAAAAGAACAAAATGAGTAGGGAAGAGGTGAATCTGAGTCTTCTCAAATCATTGGTTATTAATAGTCATTTCTCTCACAAGGGCAGGTCATTTAAATTTTCAGTACCTTAAGTAACACACCAAGATTATTAAGTTGAAAATTGATGTTCTGTCATTATAAATAGTGATTAGTGAGTAAATTAATTTATCCAAAAAAATAACTAATAGGAATCTGTGAAGTTGTGAAGATTAGAATATACCAGTAAAAACAGAGTGAATGAGCTGCTCTACTGGGACGGGGACATTAAAGGATAATTCAAGAAAGAAAGAGGTTCCTGTTTCACCCAAGGAGAAATTTCCTAAATTTTTTAAGGTGGCAAGCTAGAACTCAGGGACAAGTACTAGAGCTGGCTCCTCTTACTTAAATGGTAACTAAAGTCTTTCTTCCCCTACATATCTGGAGTGGATTTTAAAGAAAGTCTAGAGTGTGTGCTTCCTCTTTTCTCTCTTTTGCAGGCTACTTCTTCCCTCAGTGTATCATGTGAATATATTCACATCAATTAGGAGAATCTTAAGCAATATTCCCCAGGCTTGACTAGAAACCCAAATTGCCATAGTAAACTCTTTGAAGATAGAGATTATTTTTTCATTCCTGTTCCTAAAAGTGATGTGCACAAGTTTTCAAGAAATTTTGTTGAATGAATTGTTAAATTTTGGAGTAAAGAACAATTACATTAAAAAAGACATAGTGTCCAGAGCAAGACAGGTGATATGTCTACAATCCAATAGTCTAGTCAGATCATCTTTAAGTTATTATGTTTAATTTTAGGCACCATATTTTGGAAGAACATTGATACCTGGCTAGATTATATCTAGAGGAAAGGACCCAGAGTGGTAAAGAGAATGGAGATCAGGCAATATGAGGATCTTTCGAAAGAATTTGGAATATTGTAAGAAACAAAATATCTTACCAAGAATTTTACTGACTCTCTAATGAATTCAACAAAGATTTATTTTACATTCTTACAAGAATGGGTGTCTAACATCCATTCCTATTAAAAACTCTTGAGAGTATAGGAATAAATGGACTTTTCCTTAAAATAATCAGTAACATCTATTTAAAACCAGCAGTAAGCATCATATGTAATGGGGACAAACTGCAACCATTCTCAATAAGATCAGGAGTA